>NC_084607.1:8857637-8880137 GCF_033807715.1 Cololabis saira
GCTCTCAAACTCCTCAAAATAGGATATTTCAGAGTTTAAATATATATTTGTTTGTTTTGTAACTGTTTAAATTGAGCAGAACGTAACTGTGCTTCAATCCTGACTGAGTTACAGACTCTGATCAGTTATCCGACTCAGATCAATTTGCAGAGATTTTTTTTAATGATCACCAACCCAGAACAAACAAGGTTGGACAGATACCGCGTTACAAAACTCGAGATCACACTCGAGTGTTTTTATAGATAAATATTGATAAAATAAAAAGCAATTCAGTTGAAATCATCTAAATCTATTAAATATCTTATAATTTAAATCAAACTTATGTTTCTTTTTTATTAGAAGTTGTATTTACCCTCCTCAGGTCATCAACTGTTTGTAGGTGTTTTCACCTCTAAGGTTTTTCTCGATAACTTTTATTCTATTCACACATGAAAATGAATTTTCAACGAGCTGAAATGAAAAATGAAAAATAAAAAATAAAGTAGCAGCCACCTCTGGAATTAGGGGATTTGAGGGAGTGGTTCACTGCGTCTTTGTGGAGATGTGGAGATCCGTGGAGGCCCGGGCGAGTCTGGACACGGTAGGATTTTAAAACGTAGCCTCAAGCTACAGTTAACATCAAGGCGGGAGCCAGTGCTCACCTGTGCACAAGCGCTCAGCTCTGTGATTACAAAAAAACAAAAAAGAGAGGGAAAAAATACCTTTCTTCACTGATATCAGAGAACCCCTTACTGAAAGACGTCCTGGTGGGCTCTTGAGACGATACATGTGACGACCAGCTCCAGCGTCTCCTCATTGCTGCTGTGTTTTCTCCTCAGCTCGTCTCTGCCAGAATGGGATCTGCAGCAGTCCATTGCGTCTGTGTGGCGGTGGGAGTCATCGGGCTCATCGGGGTCATCATATGCTGCGCCCTCCCTCGCTGGAAAGTGTCGTCCCACATTGGATCCAACATTATAACTGCCCAGGTAATCAAGCGTTTAAATGCACAGACCTGCACCATACACCTGTTAGGATTTAATGAAATTATTGAAGCTCAAAACTGTCTAAGCTCTCTCTTCAAAGTAATCTCATTCTGATTAAGAGCAAAAGGTTTAAATTAGATTAGAAGTTAAATACAAATACACATTGTAGGAGAGGAGACGGGGGAAAGGTGACACCTTAAGGTGATTTCCCCTTGATAGCAATACACATACAATTTGTTGAGAGACGACAATGGAAAGAAACAGATGTTTAGCATTGGGGGGTCTGATCTGCGGTCTGGTTTGACACCTCAGATGGGAGACAGACAGTAAAGGAAATGTAGAGCTGGAAGTGACAAAGTTCGGGGGTCTTTTCCCGTTCCCTCAACCAATGAAAATCATTTGCAAAGAACACCCCCTTTAGATTATAAAGTCAACTGGACTCATGAAAACCTCGTGCATTTCTCTCCGACCCACCGTGGTCTGACAGAGGTGCACCTCCGGCCGGAGACAAGTCTCCTCCGGCCGGAAAAACCTTGTGCTTGACATGATTAAAAGTTGTTAACCTGTAATTCTTTCCACTAGTCTTTCTTGATTCACCAGACAAAAGAACACTTATCTTTCACACCCCACGGCGCTGCTTTATGAGCCGAATGATGCCATAAGAATAGCCTCGGCAGGTTATTACCATCAATAAAAGGGCAAATAAATCACAAAATGCACTTTTGATAAGAAAAATAAAAGCATATATATATAATTAGGGCCCGAGCACTTACAGCCCTATTGTATCTGTAGATGTTTTTATTTTTATCCTTGTTTTTCTTCCGATGAAGTGAGGGCCTTTTTTTCCCCCTAAACGTGCCCCAAAAGTCATCAAATTTTGCAGGCAAACCAGGCCTGGCGAAAAAATTTGATATTTAATGGTTTGCATTAATGGGCGTGGCCTAATGGCTCAACAGCGCCCCCTAGAAAACTTTGTGCCTCAAGCCCCACAATACGGTTTGACGTACATGCACGAAAATCGGTACACACCTGTATCATGTTGCAACTTAAAGAAAAGTCTCTTGGCGCCATGGCCGAAACCCAACAGGAAGTCGGCCATTTTGAATTAATCGTGTAATTTTGGCGCAATTTATGCCATTTCTTCAGCCGTTAATGCGGCCCGAACCGTAACTTGCACCCAGGTGTGATATACATCAAAATGTGCGTCTCCATCCTGTGACGACGTGCATTACTTTTCTCAGTCAAAAGTGTTACCGTGGCGACGATAGACGCCAAAAAGCGCGCCCACCCCCCCTTCATCTGATTGGTCCATATTTAATAGTTCCTACTTTCTGCCATAACTTTTGAATGGTTTGACATAAAGAGTCATGGGTGGTGTCATTGGACTTTGTTTTGCGTCCTTGGCCTTTATTGATGAAAATTGCACGCGCGAGGGCCCGTTTATCTCTGCTTTCAGCTTTAATTAGGGATTTTTATTGCCAATAAAGAATGTGTAAGTGATCCATACTGCTTTTCTTTGTGTGTGTGTGTGAGTAGACGTCTCAGGAGGGCCTGTGGAAGGAGTGTGTGGTGCAGAGTACTGGACAGCAGCAGTGCAAGAGCTACGACTCTGTGCTGGTGTTGGCCTCCGACCTGCAGGCCGCCCGCGCCATGACCATCATCAGCTGCATGCTCTGCGTCATCAGCATCCTCATACTGTTCTGCGGCGCCGACTTCACCACCTGCGTGCAGAACGAAGACGTCAAGCCGAAGATCGGCCTGGTGGCCGCGGTGGGACTGCTGGTGGCCGGCCTGCTGGCCATCATCCCCGTCAGCTGGTTCGCTCACAACGTGGTGAGGAATTTCAACAACCCCCTGGTCTCCGTTCACCAGAAGAGGGAGCTGGGCGCGTGCATCTACCTGGGCTGGGGAGCCGGGGTGCTGCTGCTCCTGGCCGGAGGGCTGCTCTGCTGCTTCAGCAGGCCCAAATCCAGCAGCTCAGGGGGAACGGCCAAGTACTACAGCAACAGCGCCTCCGCCCCCAACAAGAACTACGTGTAGTGGCTTTCTGAACGGGACTGGTGTCTGAGAGGAAGAGGGAGGGAACTTCAGCTGGAAGAAGACTGGGAAGCATCATGACACCACTGGGTGTTTTTAAAAACATGTGTAAATAGTTAATACTGGCAGTGAATCACTCAACTTCAAAAGTATATACATTTAGCTACCTGTTACTGATGTTTTAATTTGGGGTGCAGGAAGAGGCGCGAGGCTGTCATGTTGAATTCATCGGAGCAATTTGTGACTAATGAGATAAGTTTTATTATGTATAAGTCTTTTAAACTAGAGATTACTACAATATTTTTGGTGCAAAAGTGTTGAATTCTGATTTTTTATCGTTACATTTGGCCTGAAAGTTTATTCAAAATGTCCACATTTGACATCAAAATTTACTTTAAAAGAACAGAACAAGTGTAAAAGTACATTTAAGATCATAAAAATGTGAAAAATCTGATGAAAAGCATGAAAATAGCATAGTCTTTTAAAGCCTTTTTAGGTGCACTAAGGGTTTTTATTTTATATATCATTTGTATGTTTAATCATTTGACTGTATATGTTTATATTTTGACAGTTTTGTAAGTTGTAATCACAAAATGTTGAAAATAATCTTCAACCAGAAGCACTTCAGTAGCCTCGGGGGAAATCTGTGTGCACGTGTTTCTCAGATGACACGTTTTCAAGTCTTTTTGAAAATTGAAAATTGTTTTAGACATGTTTTTTAGTTTGATTGATGATTATCAGAACTTATTAAAATCAGTTTAAATTCATGTGTATTTCAGGTATTAATAAAAAAAAGTCTGAAAAGTACTTTGGAAATACAAAAGACTTTATTTCAAACAAAAAGCATATATTAAAATAAGGAATTTGTAAAACGGGTCACAGAAAATCAAATAAACTAACTCATGCTTTAAGCTACCAAAAAAAAAAGAAGAAAAACAGTTTCATAACATCTGTTCCCTTTGTATCGCTGGGACCAAAAGTGAACAACAGTTTTCTCGCTTTCTTCGTCTGTACGAGTGGCGCCACTCCTCCGTAGACTTCTGTTCTCGGTTTGATTTTCTCGTTTTCGCATCCCACTTTTAATCCTTGGTCTCCAGCTCACTCACACGCTTGCTCAGCTCCTCCAGCGCCGCCTTCAGGTCTTTCACCTCCTTCTTCAAGGACTGGACCTCCTGAGAAGCACAGTTCAGGTTGAGATGTGGTTATTCTCATGATCTTACCGTCTAAGTAGCAGCCGTGTCCAGCGAGTTACCTCGCCGCCGTCCTGTTGACTCCCAGCAGAAGCGGCCGTGGTCTTCAGGAGACTCTTGTGAACTTTGAACTCCTTGGCTTTAGTGGTCGCTACAAACCCATCCTTTAGGGAGATCATAATAGGCGGAGCGTTTTTGCCTTCGAACCACTCGTCGGCTTCGGCCGAGGGCTCTGGACCGATGGTGTCCGGGTACAGATCCTCCTGGAACAGATCCGACTACACACAGAGACGGACAAAGTGACTCAAAGCCATCTGAAGCTACTGTACATCCTCATGAAAGCTTTCTTGACTTTGTTAAATTCCTACCTTGCGAGGGACAGTCATGACTATAGGTTCACATTTCCTCTCGTGGAGTTTGTAGAACCTGTAGGTTGAAATATTTGTGCACATTATAAGTTTTTTGCCTCGGTTGAGGAAGTAGACAACGGCCATCAAGAGCTTATCGTGTCCCAGCAGAGATTTGGGGTAAATGCTCAGGGCAGCGTGACAGCAATTAGTACCGAACACACAGTACCGCTTAAGCGGATGGAAGCAGTTTTGTCAGGGTGGAAAAATAAGTAAAATCCATCATGGGGGGGGCATGAACGTAAGCACCAAGCGACACTGCAATCTCACCCACAGCTGTTGAGATATTACACCTAACATTACAACCTTCGACCTGCAGGGGGCAGTAGAGTGGGGGTTGGGAGAGAATCATCGTCCAGTACCAGTAAAACATTAATGGTGATCAGTACTCGAGTAGAGGGCTGATGAGGGGGGATGAGGGGGGATGGCATCCCCCCTGAAATAAAAACGGTCAAAATCATCCCCCCTGTAAAACTGCCATCCCCCCTTTCCATCCCTTATGTCATTTCATCAATGGATGTGGTTTTACTGCTATTTCAACATTTAGAGTCATCACCAGAAAAATAACTTATTTGACAATTTTCACCTGTTTCTAGTAAATTTTCACTTGAAAGAAGTAGAAAAATCTGCCAGTGGGACAAGATTTATCTTCTCATTACAAGCAAAAAAATCTTGTTCCACTGGCAGATTTTTCTACTTATTTCAAGTGAAAATCTACTTGAAACAGGTGAAAATTGTTGTTTTTTCCAGTGATGAGTCTTGTTTTAAGTGTAATGAGATTTCTTTTACTAAAATGAGACATTTTAAATAGAAAAAAGACAAATGTTCTTGTTAAGATTTTGAGTTTTTGCAGTGATCCATTTTACATATTGGCATATTGATAAGTTCAGAAAACTGTTTTTTATTGTTGTGTTTTGATGTATTTGATGTAAGCCCAGTGGATATTTAAAGCTTACAGAAGGCTGCATTTAACTGCTGCTATGTCATTCCTGCAGTATTTCTGCAGGTGTTTTGGTCACTGCTATTATTTGTAATATATTATATTATTTGTAATCAGCACAAATTATCTGTCCCCATATAATAAAATCCACCATCCCCCCTGATTTTGTTTTTACAACTCGAGTACTGATGGTGATAGTTGTGAAACTTCAGGCTTGCATATCATAGTGCTACTAAAAGAAAAAAACAATGTCAATACCTGGCAATTTCACATTTGTTGACCTCCAGCCCCCTCTTGGGCATGTACCCCATCCCCTTCTGGCTCTCCTTGCTGCTGTACATGGACAGGTAGTGGACGTAGGGAGCTTCGTCCGTCACCTCGAAGTAACGGATGCTGCTGTCTCCCTGTGATTAGCGGGAGACAAACGAGTGAGCTGTGTGTGTTCAGGCCGGCGTGGGCGAGAGAACGGCAGACTTGCTTCAGCATCCCAACCCCACCTTGCCACAGAGGTAGACGACGCCGGTGTCTGGGTCAAAAAAGGGCAGGAGGACGCCGCTGCTGGTGTCGAGCTCCTGCAGGGTCAGCGGCTCCTTGAAGTTCTTCTGTTGACGGAGGATGAGAGGACAAGTTTGATTAAGACAAATAAATATAGGCGTTTCAGCAGACTGCGTGTGCTCAGAGGATTAGGTTAATGAGGACTGATGTGGTGAGCTGCAGAGCACCACCCACCGTGCTGTAACCTGCCTCTTGTGAAACTGTGGGTGCTTAAACCAATATTGTGTTACTCCCTAGTGACAAACAGTCCTGCTGTCAAGATTTCATGATATCCCAAAGCCGTCTGCACTCTAATTAAGGTATTTCTACACTCGAGCCCTTGGGGATGACTGCGCTGAGGAGAAAGCTGCATAACTCTGCATAACAATATCTTTTTTTTTTTTTTTATTGAATCCATCTGAAGCATACAGAGTATTAGGGCCAAACTAAGACAAATAAAAAATTGGAAATTACGAGAATAAAGTCATAATATAATGAGAATAAAGTTGTAAAATTACGAGAATAAAGTCATAGTGTTGCGAGAATAAAGTTGTAATAGAATAAAGTCATAATATTTTGAGAATAAAGTCGTAATATTATGAGAATAAAGTCGTAATATTATGAGAATAAAGTTGTAATTTATGAGAATAAAGTGGTAATTTATGAGAATAAAGTCGTAATTTATGAGAATAAAGTCGTAATATTACGAGTGTTAATTTATGAGAACTCTAACAGGAAGAGCATCTTCTCCCTGTGTTAAAATGAGGAATATTGAGCATCTTGTGTTATGTTATATTTATATATTTATAATATATTTAATATTACGACTTTATTCTCGTAATATTACGACTTTATTCTCGTAATATTACGACTTTATTCTCACAACATTATGACTTTATTCTGGTAATTTTACGACTTTATTCTCATATTATTATTACTTTATTTTCGTAATTTCCATTTTTTTTTGTCTTAGTTTGGCCCTAATACTCGTAGAAGCAAACTGATTTAAAAGGAAATTAAAAAAGACAGGTAAAAGCCAGGATGCTTCTCATGTGAGCAGGAAACGCTGGTTTTCAAACAAGGAACACTAGTTCAGCTTGAGTTCAGTGAAGAAGTTTATTCTCCAGAGACAGAGGAGTCTGGCACTCACCGGATCCCACAGCGCCACCTGCCTCTCGCTCATGCGACTGAAGCCGGTACTCAGAATCTTCCCATCGGACACGAACACGGCCCTGATAGGCCTGGAGCCCTCGTGAGGTTTCTCCCGCTCCTGCAGGCGAGAGGTGGAGCTCAGAAGTCAAGGCACAAGACTCCACCATGCTTCTTAAACAGATACACAACTTAGGATCACGTTGTAGTTATTACACATCAAATTTAGCAACATTGTCACATCAGTTACATTAATGCCACCTTATTCTCATTACCTAAAGTGGTGGAAGAAATAAAAATGCATCAAGAGAGAAAATGGTACATTTTAACTGTAAAATTGAGACGTGTCTTATAATTATCTTGAGCTAGGGTTTAATCAAAGGGTACAAATGGCTTTGGCAGTGAAGTCAATTAAGTCATTTATTATTTTATTGAAGTAATTTTTCATGGAAAATGCGCACAATAATCAGACCAATTTATTCATTTTACAACAATTAGAAGATAAATCAAAACTAAAGTAGGTAGGAATATAAAAATGTAATTAGACCCGATGACGGTCTAATTAATGTGTTCGGGGGAGGAAACTTACGAGGAGAACGGTGCCCTTGATGGGGTCCAGCACCCGCAGCGTCTTGTCTTTGCAGGAGGTGAGGATGCTGGAGCCGTCCCGGTTCCAGGACGCGCTGTAGATGAGGTCGGGGTGCACGGTGTCGATCCTCACCACGGCTTCCCCACGGGCCACGTTCCACAGGATCACCACGTTGTCGCAGCCTGCACGTGTGTGGCACGGGAAAAACAACCAATAAGTTCATAACACGCAGTGTTGGGTGTAACGCGTTACAAAGTAACGCGTTACTGTAACGAGATTACATTCGCCAGTAACGCAGTAATGTAACGCGTTACAGTTGTAATTTGGGTAATCCCGTTATAGTTACTCTAAGACAAGAAAAAATACGTTACTTTAGTTACTTTAAGCTTTTCAACTACATGTAGAACGGGAGAACAGAAAAGAAAATCAAACTTGCCTTTCATGCGTCTTCACCATGCGCTGCAACACTTGTCTGACTTGAGGCTGATTTATGGCTCCGCGTTAAATCGACGCAGTGCCTACGGCGTAGGGTACGCGGCGACACACACCGTACGGTGCGCGTCGCCGCATACTCTACGCCGTAAATTCTGCGTTGGTGTAACGCAGAACCATAATCAGCCGTTAACGTGATCTTACGGGGTTTTACGGGATTTTACGGGACTTCTGGTGCTGATCTGGGCACTGCAGTATAAAGTTCCAACTACAGGACTGTCTCAGAAAATTAGAATATTGTGATAAAGTTCTTTATTTTCTGTAATGCAATTTAAAATAACAAAAATGTCATACATTCTGGATTCATTACAAATCAACTGAAATATTGCAAGCCTTTTATTATTATTATTATTGCTGATTATGGTTTACAGTTTAAGATTAAGATTCCCAGAATATTCAAATTTTTTGAGATAGGATATTTGAGTTTTCTTAAGCTGTAAACCATGATCAGCAATATTAAGATAATAAAAGGCTTGCAATATTTCAGTTTATTTGTAATAAATCCAGAATGTATGACATTTTTGTTTTTGTAATTGCATTCCAGAAAATCACAATATTCTAATTTTCTGAGACAGTCCTGTATAAATGTTGTTCATTGGCAATCGAGTTATGGTGCAGCTCAGGTGATATTGCAGAGTAATCCAAAAGTAATGTAACTAGTAATGTAACTAGTTACTTTCAGCAACCAGTAACTAAGTAGTGTAAGGGATTACTTTTTTTAAAAGTAACTAGTAATATGTAATGGATTACTTTTTTTGAGTAACTACCCCAACACTGATAACACGCTGGGAGTTTCGGTCTTATCTGCTGAGTTTAGCATTTCAGCTGTGTTTGTGATGAACAGGAGACAGTTGCCACGATTGCCGGTGGGAAAAAAGGAACAAAGAATCATAATTACAGAACAGAACTGAATAAAAGTCTTCAACAAAGTATTGATAGACGAGTTGGTTCTGCTTTGAAAAAAAAGCTGGTAAGTGGAAGTGCAGCGTGATGAAATAACCCCTGACCTGTTACCGACAGCTAGTCTGTGGTTCCTATCAAGGATCGGCCCTAATTCTCATCAAATACAAGTTTTGTTTGATGAATGCATGCATTTTATCTGTATGAACAACTTAGACAAGTTCTTGTGAAAAAAGTAACATCCTGAAACTGGAACACGTGTTACTGATCGGCGTTCTGAGAGAAGCGGAGGCAGCGAGAACTTCCTGTTAAGCAAAGTTCTGCTGTTCATATGGGAAAAAAAAAAGGTGATATGCAGGACTGTCTCAGAAAATTAGAATATTGTAATAAAGTCCTTTATTTTCTGCAAAAATGTCATACATTCTGGATTCATTACAAATCAACTAAAATATTGCAAGCCTTTTATTATTTTAATATTGCTGATCATGGCTTACAGCTTAAGAAAACTCAAATATCCTATCTAAAAAAATTAGAATATTCTGGGAATCTTAATCTTAAGCTGTAAGCCATAATCAGCAATATTAAAATAATAAAAGGCTTGCAATATTTCACTTGATTTGTAATGAATCCAGAATTATGACATTTTAGTTTTTTTAATTGAATTACAGAAAATAAAGAACTTTATCACAATATTCAAATTTTCTGAGACAGTCCTGTATATGAAGTTCTGTTATGTAGTTTTTATAGCTATTTATTTTCCAGATTGTGTGTTAATTTGTCTGACTGAACAAACTAGTTGTTTGAAGAATCACATGACAATTTGTCTATCAGCGTACAAAACTGAAAATTGGATAGATTTGAGAATTAGAGGAGCATTTACATGGCAAAGCTTAGTTACAGCGACTGCTGGCATTGCAACTTCCAGGTTTGAGCCAATGCGGAAGTAAAATAAGCTGCAGTTCATCCGTTAACCACTGGGGGGTCGTCTGCAGAAGGGAGTCAGTCTCTAATAAATTAGAATATTCTGGGAATCTTAATCTGAAACTGTAAACCATAATCAGCAATATTGAAATTATAAAAGGCTTGCAATATTTCAGTTGATTTGTAATTTAGAATGTATGACATTTTTGTTTTTTTAATTGCATTACAGAAAATAAAGAACTTTATCACAATATTCAAATTTTCTGAGACAGTCCTGTAAATGACAATAATGTTTTCAAATAGATGTGATGAAACAGACTCTCAGGTTCTTTACCTGCGGTCATCAGCACGTTGTGGGCAGTGGGGTGCCAGCTCAGGATGCCCACGCGCTTGGAGTGTCCCTCCAGTTTCACCACCGGTTCTGTGAGCGACGTGGTCAGCCCGCCGTCCGGGATCTCCCAGATCTATCAACAGAAACAACAGCAAAAAAGGATATTGACTTTACATGCCTTATTTGATGTTTTCACACAGACTTAAGCCGTGCTGTTGCTTCACCATGACGCTGCAGTCCTCAGAGCCGCTGGCGATGATGTTGTCGTTGTGAGGGCAGAACTCGATGTCCAGGACCGGACCCGTGTGGCCACAGACGGTCGGGTAGGACATGTCGATACGCCCGGTCTGCAAAGAGACAACATGAATCTTTGAATCTTCTTTATCTTTATTTCGGCTTGTACACACTTTTTACAAAATAAGATGAAAAGGTAATAAAAAAAAACATTTCCTTTGCCGAAAAGGTGTAGGCTGAAGCCGTAGCTTATAGTGCCTACCCTTTTTTTCTTATGATCAGCTTAAATGTAAGACATCAGCATTACTCCGTTGAAACAAATAATACATAAAAAGACAAAAATAAGTAAGACAAAACACAAAATTGACGTTTCACATTCTAGAATGTTCCCGATAGTATACTCTATATTCATAGTGTTTTATATTTATTTACAGTATTTTCTTTAAACATTTCCTTAAACTTGAAGATAGAACTACACATTTTTAGGTTGTTATTACAACTATTCCAAATTTCTCTAGCCTTAATTGATGTACATCTCTTTTTAATATTAGTTCTTGCTGTCGTCATCCCAAACATGAGTTTCCCCCTCAGGTCATAGCGGGTTTCTTTTATCTGGAACAGGTTCTGAATGTAGTTTGAAGCAGTTTCTGCTGGGCTTTAAAGGCAAATAAAACCGTTTTCTGCTCTACTATATCATGTAATTTTAAAGTATGGAAAACAACATGGAGAAACATGTTGATGGGAACTCTTACACGTACGCACAAGGGGATAAAAGCAAACGTTTTTTAGACTTCTGAGCATGATGCCTCCATAACAGGGACAAAAGATGAAGAAAAGACAAAGGACAACACATAAAAGCGGTGAAGAAGGGTGAGACGTTTAGGTAAGCGGGTAAATTGGGAGTCATCTGATACAAATTCCACAGCTTTTCCTTTAATTACACCTAATGTGTCGTAAATGGATTAGAGAGGAGAGCCGGGACCAACACCTCCGCTGACTATTACACGTTAGGCTGAAAGGCAAATAAAAACAAGAAAAGATACTAAACCATCACAGGTTTTTTTTGGCTACAGGTCTAATCAACCTGCTTGTAACTTTATTGAGCACAGGCCACAATTTTACACACATCTCCCAACATAACAAAAAGAAAATTCTATGTTTAAACTAAAGTTTTACACATGCAACAAGGGGGGAAAAAAAAAACAACAAAAAAACAAAGATTTTTCTACACTAAAGTTGAATTCCTTCATTGATCTGTGAGAGTACTGCAGACCTGCACGGGCCAGTGAGCTGCATGGGCGTTTACACATTCAGGTGACCTTTAACCTTTGACAAGGACACCTGGTTTTGCAGATTTGTGCTGTTTTTTTTTTAAAAAGAAAAGAGAGAAATTAAAGAAAAAAACTTGCAAGGCACCTAACACACTTGACAAGTGACAGCGGAGTAAGAGAGTGGCAGCCACATCCTGTCCTCCTGCTCCGAGCTGACAACAAACTCCTAATATGGTGAAAACTCAATAGCTGAGTGCAAGTGACGTGTAGAAAGACTGAAAGGCAGCAATCAGACTTCCTTATTCACTTAGATGTGTGATGGTGAAGCTCGAGGAACGTGATCAACGAAGAAAAACAGTTTTGCGTGAGAAGTCGCTGCCACGTCCATCAGTGGCTTTAACCAGAAGTGCACAGAGGTGACGAGGCAAAGACACACTTGACCGTCGTACCTTGTGCAGGGGCAGCACCATGAAGGCTCCGCCGCCACTGGCGTCCACAATCATGGCCACAAACTTGGGGTTGACGGAGCAGAAGTTGCTGTCCCAGGTCATCTGGGAGATGCGGATGTCATCGTAGCACTGGTCCGCCTTCACGCCTTGGCCGAAGACGTGACGGAACTTACTGGTCCTGACGACTCTCTTGGCCATGGTGAACTGGGAAGAAAAAAAAACACACACGAAAAAAAGCTTTGCAATGAATAAAAGACAAAAATTTAAGCATGCAACAAGTTTGACGTACAGTAAGACCTGAGAAACGGGTCTATTTCCAACACATACAGAAATGCCCTCACGTCATGCACAGTTACGCTTATGGAGTTTGATTTCTGGGGGCGATAAACCAACAGACACAAAGCTAACGAGAGGAAAGCTTAGGAGGGAAAAAAGAAAAAAAAAGAGGAAGCAAAGGCTTTCACAACTGCTTCCTCTCGTCTGTCTGTGACTGGAACATCAGCTCGCTTTAACTTGTCGGCCAGAAAAATATTTACAATACCTAAGAGCATTAGAGAAGATGTCTCGGAAGCGGGAAAAACCAAAACGGGCGAATGTAAACGTGTGTCGACGACCTGTTTGAGCTTCACGTGCTGTGAGCCAAAAAAGGTAAAGCTGGCGGAGGAACAGTTAGACCACATCCTGCTGAGTGAGCAACAAAGCCACCAGCAGTTCACGCTGGCGCTGTCATTGATTTCCCTAAAGACACACAAACTTCAAAGTATACATTTTACAAATGAAGCTCAAACAGCATAAATAACCAAAGTGAGATATTTTTTCTTCTTATACAGAAGTGCATTCATCTGCAGAATAAATGACTCTCACATCATCATTTACAGATGGATAATATTTACTAAAAGTCCGGTTTTACCTCCATTCGTAGATGTTACTTGGTGAATCTGCAGCCGCGCCTAAGCTCAGAGTCAGAAGTCTGCAACTGCTCTGCTGCATGTGCATCACAAGACCACTGAGGCCGGCCTGCACCTAATTCAATAACCCTTTGTAGAGTGAGCTTTAATTTCATCAGCGGCCTAACTGCATGTCAATAATCCCCCTCCACCCACTGTGTCTCTCCGCTGTGATGGAAAACACTCAAAAAGTGTGTTTTTCTCAGAAATCTTGCAGAAATGCAGCAATGTGAATGTACTTAACCCTAATTTTACACGATATCCTCAGAGATGCTGGAACGGTTGCCGTGTGTGTTGCAGGGCAGATGCAGCAGGCTTACCTGGGAGTGGTGAGGGCTCGATTCGGCTCAAAAAAAACGTTCTCAGCGGTGGACCAGACACCCTGCCTCCGGAGTGAAGACGTCAAGGAGACGGTGGGTTAAAGTACATCACAAACTGACATGAAGGAAGTGAGAATTTCAAATGAAGGTGGAAGTGGGAGGTGACTGCTGTGACATTTCAGGGTATGAAAAACTGCAGACGACAAGAGGAAGGGAAGCACTAATGCAAGATTTACAAGCTGCTTTGTATGGTTACAACACAATATAAATGTCAGATATAAATGGTTTTAAACATCGTCACAAGCCTGTTTGATCAAGCAGAGATGTAGTTTAAAGATGTAGTTTACCTTAACTTATAAGCAAAATAGTTTTGATGCATCATGAAAGTTGGAACACCTATAATTAAATCTATATGCCTTCACAGCTGATTATTCTTGTTTATTTGCCCAATTTACTGAATATATTGTGATAGTATTATTGTTTAAGTTACACTAACTCTGCACCGTTAACCAGAGCAGACAGCGTGCATCGTCTCGTGCATCAGCTAATCAGGGGAGCTGCTGGTGACACCTGCTGCTGCAGGAAATACATCACATATTCTTTGGCAGAGTTTTTTTCCACATGTGCGTTTGGATAGTTTTTGTAAGCACGATAAGTCTGTGCAACTGTGAGTCACAAATGTTACAGAGGCGTGGTTGGGAGAAGAGTAAAAGCTCTGCTTGTAAATGCGTCCCGCCTTCGGGAAATCAAAGTGAAATCCCGAGGAACAGGACTTCATAGGTATTTGTATCAAAGAGGAAACGTACGAGGCCGACTGGCCAGGCTGCATGAGGTACCCGACATCTGTGCTTGCGTGTAAAACATGATGCATGCTCTGGACAATAGTCTGTATGAGAAGAACTTTTAAAGAGAGGTTTTGAAGACTCTTTTCACCCGTACCAAGAGCCGAGCCAGGAATCTGGGAGTGTTTCTGGACCCAGACCTGGATTTTAACATCCACATTAAGACAGTAGTGAAGTCTGTTATCACCTGAAGACATGACATGTGGAGGATTAAAGGACTGGTGTCTCAGCAGGACTTAGAAGAACATGTAAATGCTTTAATATTCCTTAGACTGGACTATTGTAACGCTGGTCTCACGCGTCTCTCTAGAACTTCCATTAACCAGCTGCAGTCAGCCCAGAACAAGTTTTTGTGTATCAGTTTGTGGAATTAAACTGTGAAATGGTTTGAATTTGGATTTAAAGGAATAAACAAACATAAAACAATTTAAGAAGAAATATAAAGAAATAGTTTATTTGAGGTATAAAATTGAAGACTGTGTTTAAAGATCAGCAGCTGTGTGTGTTCTGCTATTTTGTCATGTTGTCCTTATATGTTTATATACTTAGATATACGTATTGTATTTATATCATAGTTATATTATATTTATGATAGAGCTTAAATCTTGTATTAAACAGGTTATTTTTGTAAAAATGATATATATTTTACGAGTATTAGGGCCAAACTAAGAAAAAAAAAGGAAATTACGAAAATAAAGTCATAATAATATGAGAATAAAGTCGTAAAATTACGAGAATAAAGTCATAATGTTGCGAGAATAAAGTCGTAATATTACGAGAATAAAATCTTAATATATTATAAATATATGAATATAACTTCACAAGACGCTCAATATTCAACATTTTAACACACTCTTCCTGTTAGAGTTCTCATAAATTACCACTTTATTC
Source organism: Cololabis saira (assembly GCF_033807715.1). NCBI lineage: Eukaryota > Metazoa > Chordata > Actinopteri > Beloniformes > Belonidae > Cololabis > Cololabis saira. The sequence continues at coordinate 8,873,044 of NC_084607.1, forward strand.
TTGAAATATTACAACTTTATTCTCATAAATGACGACTTTATTCTCGTAATGTTACGACTTAATTCTCGAAATATTACGACTTTATTCTCGTAATATTACGACTTTATTCTATTACGACTTTATTCTCGCAACATTATGACTTTATTCTCGTAATTTACATTATTTTTGTCTTAGTTTGGCCCTAATACTGCGTCGTAATATTTATACAAATTAGTGTATAGTATAAAAAATAAATACAGACATATAATTTATGTTTAGTTGTGAGTTTATACTTCCCCCCACTCCTTTTAGAAGATGTAACTGAAATATGTGTTTTGATGTTGGGTTTTTTCTTTATGTGGTGGAATGCCCACCTGTATTTGTTTTCTTGTCTTTTTTCTTGTTTTTTTTAAATGTTCGAAATACACGAAAATGAATGAACGAACGCTGCTGCTCAAGTCCTCACTAAGACCAGGAGACCCGAGTCCTCACTGAGACCAGCAGAGTGGACCATTTAATTCCAGTTCTCAGATCGTTCTTCTTCTCTGTCCCAGAACAGATGTTAAATCCTGCTGTTGGTTCATAAATCTCTGAATGTTCTCGGACCCAAACACATCTCTGAGCTCCTGGTCCAGGATGGACCAACCAGAACCCTCAGGTCCTCAGGGTCACGTCTACTTCCTGTACCCAGAGTTAGACCAAACACGGTGAGACGATGTTTAGCTTTTATACGCCCCACCTGTGGAACAAACTCCCAGAATGCATCAGGGCTGCTGAAACTTTCAGTTGCTTTGAGTCAAGGATGAAAATCTTTTTATTTACTGCTGCATCTCAGTAATCTCCCACAATGCACTGCAACCTTTATTTCTTGCATCTCATTTGCTTTATTTCTTGTCTTTTACTTTTGATGCATCTTTTAATGTTTTTATGTGAAGCACTTTGAATTGTCTAGTATGTGAAATGTGCTGTACAAATAAACATGGCTTCCCTTACTGAGCAGCGCCATGTTGGACATTCCCAAAACGTAAAGGCCTGGGTAGCTAATTGGAACACGCCCTCATTTTAGTCACAGTTAGCTCAGTCACAAAAGGCTATTTAACATTTTCTTCTGATCAAATCTGTCCAAACATCCTCATTTCAAATGCTGCAAGCATAACAACCCCCAAAACCGCTGCTGCTAGAGCTGAAATGATGGCGAGCAGAGTTCTGGGACCTGCGGTTGCTCGGCCTGCCGGTACGAGCACTGGCCGACTTCATGTCCAAGCAGATTCCTGCTTGTGACAGTCTTGAAATGATCCGACGCAGCCCTCAGATCCCTCCGATCCCTCAGATCCCTCAGCCGTTTCACGCCGGAGGAGCTGCAGGGCTGGACATTTCAACATGGGAATTATTGGAGACTGACTCCCTTCTGGAGACGACCCCCCCAGTGGTTAACGGATGAACTGCAGCTTTTCTTAATTCCGCATTGGCTCAAACCTGGAAGTTGGGCCCTGTCCCAATACTATCACTACCCCTACTTTTCAGCCCTACCCCTAAATTTTGCACGTTCCCGTGAGGGTAGTGGTGTCCCAATCCCTCTTTCCATCTAGTGGTAGTGAAGAAAAACTAGTGTAGTGGCTATGAATCTGTCCCTACGGATCGAGTGTTTTCCTATCCTCACTAGTTTGATCTAGGGCCAGAAAAATTTCCCAGAATGCTTTTCGTCGTCATTTGCGGACTGAATCAACAAAAAAACATGGTGGACATTTCTTATTTTTTAGTGAATAAAATCAATATTTTGAGTTAGTTTCTGCATAAAAATGCGTTTTGATTACATTTCTAGCGAGAAATATATATTTTACTTTCATAATATTCACTCAGTGAATGTACATTATCACTCGTTTTACCGTTGTTGCGAAGATCACGCCAGAATAAAGGCTGATTTATGGTTCTGCGTTACACCAACGCAGAGCCTACGACGTAGGTTACGTAACCTACGCCGTAGGCTGTGCGTTGATGTTAAGCGGCGACACGCGCCGTACGCCGTTCCCTACGCCGTAGGGTACGGCGTAGGGTACGCGGGGTAACGCGGACCCATAAATCAGCTCCGGAGCCGGCAGGCAGAAATCTCGAAATTTTCGGAGCAAATGTCTTAACAGGCGTAGCTACAACTGTTAGATTTCATCTATTAAGCCAACATTTATCTTCCTAAATGATTAATTTCAGCCAGAGGTAATTCTCCACAGAGCTGCAGGTTTCTCTCCCGGGACGACGGCGCAAGTTGACCCGGCGATCACGTCTGTACGTGAGCTGCTGTTGCTCCGGACCGGCGGCTCTTCTCATCTCCGAAAACATCGGGTCAAATTTCTTAACAGGCATTATTTGGATAAACTGAGCCCAGGTTGGGGATCTTAACGGTTACTTTTACGCCTGAAAAAATATTAAAACTTAATAGAGTGGCATATTAACAGCGCTACAGCTGAAATTAAAACAGCTTTTATCTCTCAGCTTCCTGATTTTAGGGGTGGTGCTGAAAGTAGGAGTAGTGGGAGTATTGGGACAGGACCCTGGGAAGATTTCAAGTGCCTTAAAATCTGTCCCTTCTTTTTTAGGGGTAGTGATAGTGAGGGAGGGCTAGTGAAAGAAAGTAGGGGGAGTATTGGGATTGGGCCTTGCAATGCCAGCAGTCGCTGTAAATAAGCTTTGCCTGAAAATGCTCCTCTAATTCTCAAATCTCAAATCATTTTCAGTTTTGTACCCTGATACACAAATTGTCTTGTGATTCTTCAAACAACTAGTTTGTTCAGTCAGGCAAATTAACACACAATCTGGAAAATAAATAGCTGTAAAAACTATATAACAGAACTTCATATACAGGACTGTCTCAGAAAATTTGAATATTGTGATAAAGTTCTTTATTTTCTGTAATGCAATTAAAAAAACAAAAATGTCATACATTCTTGATTAATTACAAATCAACTGAAATATTGCAAGCCTTTTATTATTTCAATATTGCTGATTATGGCTTACAGTTTAAGATTCCCAGAATATTCTAATTTTGTTGGGATAGGATATTTGAGTTTTCTTAAGCTGTAAGCCATGATCAGCAATATTAAAATAATAAAAGGTTTGCAATATTTCAGTTGATTTGTAATAAATCCAGAATGTATGACATTTTTGCATTACAGAAAATAAAGGACTCTATCACAATATTCTAATTTTCTGAGACAGTCCTGTACTATACTTAATTAAAACTGCTAGAGAAAGTGAGACACATGATGAAAGACACATTTAAACACAATTAAAGAGATAGTTTGCAGACAGGTTTAAAAATATAGACTTCAGTTTATTGCACAATCGTTGCTGGAGACTGAGGAGTGTGAGAGCCTGTCTGTTACACAAGGTGCTAATGTTGGACGGATGTGTGAACGACAGCACAAGAAACAAACCGCCTGCACTTGTGCACCCTACTTTCTTTTGCGAGAACACAGACCGACTTGCAGCCACGGCGTGGACGCTAACAGCTTTCAATCAGTGCAGCGAGGGGAAAGTAAACTTGGAAAACATAAAGATTTCATGCTTGCATGGGTTCTGCAGGAGAGCTCATACACATGTGTTTACATACATGGTATGAAAATGTAAATAAGCAACCCTGGAGGAAGACTGCAGGCCGGAACTAACAGCTCCACGCAACGATGATACTAGTGTCATTTGGCTGCAGCGTTGCCTGCGTCAGCGAGGATCAGCTCCCACTAGATGGAGCCACACCCCACTGACACCGGGTGAGCTACGACACCTCAGATATGTAGAGAGGATAACAGACAGACCCTCCAGAGAGCTCCTTTCATCATTACCTGTACACATAGACCAGTGTCATTATGAGGATCCACAGATTTACAGTAATCATTATAATCGGTTTATAACAATACATATAATCCATTATAAACAGGCTGTTAACAGGCTATCCGGCACCTGTGTTATTAAAAAAAAGAAAAAGATTTTTTTTTTTAATCTGTTAGTGTTGTTTTCACATATTTTTTTTTTTCCTTTGTTTGTTTTTTACGGTGGACGAGACCCGCCATTGCGGAAAATTAAAGAAACGCTGCAAATAAAAAGAAACGCCGCTGCAAATAAAATAAACGCTTTGCAAATAAAATAAAGGCTGAAAATAAAAACAAACGCTTTGCAAATAAAATAAAGGCTGAAAATAAAAACAAACGCTGCTGCAAATAAAATAAACGCTGAAAATAAAAACAAACGCCGCTGCTAATAAAATAAACGCTTCAAATAAAAAGAAACGCCGCTGCAAATAAAATAAATGCTTTGCAAATAAAATAAACGCTGAAAATAAAAACAAACGCCGCTGCAAATAAAATAAACGCTGAAAATAAAAACAAACGCCGCTGCAAATAAAATAATCGCTGAAAATAAAAACAAACGCTGCTTAAAATAAAAGAAACGCTGCAAATATAAAGAAACGCCGCTGCAAAAAAAAACAAAAAAAAACGACGCAAATAAAAAAGCCACAACGGAAGTGAATTACCGGGGACTGTTTTTGCTGATGCACCGGTGTTTTTTAACGTGAGAGGAGAAGAAGACGACGAAGACGTAAGTGAAAAGGAAGAAATAAGAAGAGCGAGGAATAACAAGAACAACGAACGAGAAAATAAGTGAAAAGATTAGTGTTCATCGTCGCTACGTGTAATTTTTAATGTGCAACACCGGTGCATCGGCAAAAATAGTCCCCGTTAATTCACTTCCGTTGTGGCTTTTTTATTTGCGTCGTTTTTTGTTTTTTTTTTGCAGCGGGGTTTCGTTATATTTGCAGCGTTTCTCTTATTTGCAGCAGCGTTTCTTTTTGTTTGCAGCGTTTATTTTATTTGCAAAGCGTTTTTTTTATTTGCAGCGGCGTTTGTTTCTGTTTGCAGCGTTACTTTTACTTTCAGCAATGGCAGGTCTCGGCCACCGTAGTTTTTTTCATATAACATACGGACAAAAGGACAAACACCGACTTTCTGAACAGATTCTTCTCCTGCAGCATGGTCTCCGGAGACATCTGCCTCTGCACCCGCCCGTCTCCCTCGAGTGCAGCCGTCGGACCGGACTCGACTGGAGAGGGGTTAGGGCGAAGGCTGACGGATGTCTCGCAGCCATGTTTGTCGGACAGCGGAGTATCCGGCCTCGGATGTTACAGCTACCGTTATGGCACCCTGAGAAGCAGGAGACCCAGGACGCTGAACCGAGAGCCAGTCGACGAACGCAAATAGACTTCACCGTTACGCATCCTTTGGCTGATAATGCATAGATTGACCAGTGGTAGTCGAGAGGTATTCACATGCCTGCCAAGGATCCCCACTAAGGGTCACAAATGTCTTTGTCGTGTGTCTTAAAAAACAAACAAAACAAAACTAACCCAAAGAAAAAAAAAGCAAGTTACATTTATATGATCGAAAGCATTCTTCATAAGGGCCACAAAAGGTGAAACAACTCGACATTTGCATTGAAATGGATTTCAGTATCTCTTTGTTTGTCCTGTTAAATGAAAAAGAAAGTTATTTGAAGCACAGCAGCTGGCTGTGTCCCTCATGTGTAACTTTGGCCGTGAGAGCAGCAGCCGACAGAAGATGTGGCGAAGCGATGGCCTCCTCCCTTCTTAGTTTCTGTCCTTAAAGTATCATGTTTGCTTTAAAAATTAATCAGCGTTTCCTTTTTTTTCTGCACTGTATGTATATATAATCTAAATACATCTATTTACATGATATATTTGAACTTTAAATATGTTTTAGAAGTATAAGTCACTCTAATCCAAAGCCCTTTGGAGAACAATAAACAGTGCAGCTTATTTGAGGGTGATGAATTAATTCGGATATAATCTTCCTCTTATGACCTGATGCTGGCTACGATTAACAGACAATTAGCTAACACTATGAGACATCCATTTCTGTTTGACTTTCATGCTTTTTTTTTTTTTTTCGGTTTCATTCAGTGGCCAACAATACATTAGTTTGCTTTAATTCTGTCCCCTTAGGTTATAGATGCTAATGACTAGTGTTTTCATGGGTGAGAGCTGCAGTCGGAGGTTAGTGTACGTGAGAAAACGCTCGGGGGAAATCCTTCTTCACCTATGAGTCATTGTCGGCACAAGAAGCAGAGGATGTGCCACGCCTCAGAAGCTGTCGATTTGGCAAGGTGGAGCGGGGCCTAATGTGGCTGGCGACTGCTCGGGGGTGGGTTTGACACTTCGCCGGAGAGCAAATATCATCAGTAAAGTAAAGTGAAGCCTGCAACTACAGAGATTCAGAGGTTTTTCACTAGTTCTTCAGCATGGGGATTTGTTTTTACCAAAGAGTAGCAACTGAAATTGCACAGGAGATCAGGATGAAACACGCAGAGGTGCTGTGTGTTTTACACCGGGCAGAAGGGGTGAGGGGTTCATTCCTGTTTTCAGCATTTAAGCACGCTTTATATACATACTGAGCCACATTAAAACAACTTTAAAAAGTGTAAAAATGCCACTTAAGCCTTTCTTTCTTAAGTTCTAGCAGAGTTCTCCGCCACAGAGCACTTATACAACTGCAGTGCATTCAAAGTATAAAGTGTAATGTGTTCAATTAACGTGAATAATCACAGACGGTAGTTGGAGTCAGTGTAAAAACCAAAAAGCAGCTTGAAACGTAAACCGGATTGCAGCCCTGCACGTTTTAAAGGACAATTATTTTCATATCATTCACTGTATACATTTTTTTTTTTAAAGAATATTATTGCGTGACTGAAAAGTCACATCGCCGGGAGAAAAAGTGGAACTAACCCCCGAGATCTGCGACATTTACATAAAACACCAGATTTGACCTCTAATTCAACCCGCCGGCCACAGCGAGCTCGGAAACGTTGAAAAAGCTGACGGATCCAGAAATAAATATTAATAAATAAAGCTCAACATAAAAAGAAACAGATAAATAAGGACACAAGTTAGTGCTGGCAATAATAATAATAACACAGTAGTGTGTATAGAGGCCTTTTAGCGTAAAACAACTCTTAAAAGTGGAAGAATTTGTGTAGCAACTGAAGATAAAGTGCAAAAATATTTGTTTACAAGTTATAACATTTCATAAAAAGATATAGTGGCACAACTACTT
>NC_084607.1:8885137-9062637 GCF_033807715.1 Cololabis saira
CCAAACCGAGTGGAGCCGAGCCGAGCCGGGCTGAGTAGGTACTAGTGGAAAAGTGCCATAAGTTCTCCAAATGATGATATCTCTGGATGAAAAAGTGTCAAATGTAGAGAAAACCCGCTCTGTGATCAATTATACGGACAATAACAATAACATGTACAATAACTAGATGTGCAATAATCATATGTGCAATATCCATGCAATACCTGTCTACCTCACACTCATCCTACCTGCTTTTTTTTGCAGTTTTTCTTTCCTTTGCACTATTTTTTATCTTATATTTTTTATCTTTTTTATCTCCACTGCAATGTATACTGTCCAAATTTTGTTATTATATATATCTTTTACTTTTTTACCTTTTTACCCCCTTCCCCGTATGCGTGTGTGTATGTTAAGTGTACTGCTGCTAACACGTGAGTTTCCCCATTGAGGGAGTAATAAAGGATTATCTTATCTTATCTTAATTAATTTACTGAAAACTTTTACTGTAAAGACACAAACTTCAACGACTGAGCCAAATAAAGCAACGAGCCAAATAAAGTAACGAAGTTTAGAAATGAGCTTGTCAGAATTATATTATTATTGCATCCCTATCCGTATATATATCTAATCAATAAATAGTAATGCACTTGTCATCTTTATCACAACAGGGTAATACAGAGCATAAACAGATCACTAATCATTTTAGACTTGTGATGGCCCTCTAACTTGGTAAAGACTCTGTCATATGTATTCTGACAAATCAATACTCGTACGCCTCCAGGCAAAACACATGTCCAGTAAGTCACAGAGGATCAATAAGGAATAATTAAACCCTCAAAGCGAGCAAAGCAGCAATAAAAACCCGGCCCCCGGTGATGAATCAAGCGGCGGAGCGCTGCTCACCCAGCGTGTTGATCATGCAGATGCCGCACACGTCGAGCTTCAGGAGGGTGTGGTAGACGGGCTCGCCGCCCTCGTGGTTCATGAAGAGGTGGTACAGGACGGAGCCCAGCTGGGGCGACAGGCAGGCCAGGAAGTGAACCACGCCCAGCCAGGTGACGCTGATCTGAGACCAGGGGATGTTGAGCGGCAGCAGCACCAGGAAGCAGAGCAAAGGGATGCCTGGAGGAGAGGAAGAGAGGAGAGGAAGCTCCGGTTATTAAATCTCTGCACAAGCCGCGGTCTGATTTCACGTATCACAAGAAACGCAAACTTTTATAAGAGGAATAACTTTGACATGTGCTTCACTACGGAAGAGTATTAGGGCCAGGCAAGAGAAAAAAAATTTGAGAGTGGAAGATTTTTTTTTATTGTGCACTTTGAGAAAAAAGACGAAATGCCGAGATTGTTGAAATACAATTTCGAGAAAAAAGTCGAAATTTCGTGAATAAAGTTGAAATTTCGCCTTTTTTTCAACATTTCGACTTTTTTCTCAACATTTCGACTTTATTCACGAAATTTTGACTTTTTTCTTGAAATTATACTTCAACAATATTCTCAACATTTCAACTTTTTTCTTGACATTTAGACTTTTTTCTTAAAATTTCGACTTTTTTCTCAACTTTTCGACTTTATTCACGAAATTTTGACTTTTTTCTCAACATTTCGACTTTTCTAAACATTTCGACTTTTTTCTCAACATTTCAACTTTTTTCTCAACATTTCAACTTTTTTCTCGACATTTCAACTTTTTTCTTGAAGTGCATAATGAAAAAAAAATCTTCCTCCTCTAAAATATTATTTTTATTTTTCTCCTGCCTGGCCCTAATGCTCTTCCGTAGCTTCACAAACCAGGTGAAGAGAAACCAAAAAAAAAAGAGGAATCCTGGACATCTTTGCATAAGCGACTTAACCTTCCAAATTCCATGATATAGTAGAGCAGAAAACTGTTCTATTTGCCTTTAAAGCCCAGCAGAAACTGCTTCCAAACTGCATTCAAGAATTGTTCCAAATAAAAGAAACCCGCTATGACCTGAGGGGGAAACTCATGTTTGAGATGACGACAGCAAGAACTAATATTAAAAAGAGATGTACATCAATTAAGGCAAGAGAAATATGGAATAGTTGTAACAACGACCTAAAAATGTGCAGTTCTTTTTTTTTTATATATTTTTTTTTATTATTATTATTATTAAAAATGTGCAGTTCTATCTACAAGTTTAAGAAAATGTTTAAATAAAATATTGTAAATAAATATAAAACACTATATCTATAAAGTATATTATCAAAAACATTCTAGAATGTGAAAAGTCAATTTTATGTTTTGTCTTATTTATTTTTTGTCTTCTTTATGCATTTTTTGTTTCCACGGATTAATGCTAATGTTTCTGATTTAAGCTGATCACTATAAGCTACGGCTTCAGCCTACACCTTTTCGGCAAAAGCAATGTTTATTTTACTTTTTTCATTTTGTTTTGTAAAATAACTTGTACAAGACGGAAATAAAGACAATTCATTCATTCATTCATTCATTCATTCATTCATTCATTCATTCATTCATTCATAACCTCCGTGTCTGTAGGGGGCGCTATTGAAACAAAAATGACAAAAGGTTTCTGAAGATCAGTTTCGAAGTCCATTTTTCTTCATGTTGTTCAGCAAACTAACTGGATAATGCATGTCAATTAAGCTGCTGTCTGCAGCTGATGTTTACAGAGGAAAATACCGTTTAACATGTTGTCTTTCTGGGGAAAGCAAAAATGACCATCGTATTTACCTTAGGTTAACACAAACAGCTTCACTAAGTGGGCAGCACCACGATTACGGATAAGGAGGTAATAATGTCAAGCCATTGGCTGAGCTGACTGTCAATCAATCATATTAGACATAAATGTATCACTTAATGTCAATTCCTCGAATGCTTCTCTGGAGCTTTTACACATGCCGTACTGGATCTGAGGTGGTGAGATATATTAGATGTATTTAAACCTTTTGTTAATACAGTCTTCTTGCAGTGTTTGCACATATTCGTGGTTTGTTCTGTCTGGTTTTTTGTATCTAAACCACTTCCACACCAGCGAAGTCCCTCCATTTTTCCTCTGAACTTCCTTCAACCATGCTTGTTTTCCTCCGCCGGTCTCGCGCCCTCGTCTGAATTTTCATAATTTTTACGCCTTATTAATAATTGTAGCGGTTTTATCGTGAAGGACACGGCCCAGCCCGAGTTGGTGCTTGTTTAAAACCTGCAGGGGAACGTTTTCTCGTCTGAAGTTCAGGCCACGTTTCCACATAGCCGGGTATTTACAAAAACTGATATTTCCCCCTCTACGTTTTGAAAAATACCATAATTTACACAAACCCGCATAAATACGCTGTTAAGGTGCTATGAGCAGCCAAACCTACAGGGGGCAGTGTAACGAGAAGATAAAGTCATGCTAGCCAATCAGAATCCTGGAAAAAACCATCAACAAATGACACGTGTAACTTCCAGTTACTTCCAAGATGAATGAGAGTCTTTCGTTTGGAGTGACAGAGAAGTGGAGTTACTTTTAAGTGTGATTTTAGAATATAAAACAGGTAAAATACAAGAAAATATTGACGGTGGCCAAACAAATTGTAAACACGGGTCGCACACATGACGCTGCACTGCAAAAAATCTAAATCTTACCAGGAATATTTGTCTTATTTCTAGTTAAAATGTCTCATTTTTAGTCAAAAAATCTCATTACACTTAAAACAAGAGTCATCACCAGATAAATAACTTGTTATTTGACAATTTTCACCTGTTTCAAGTACATTTTCACTTTTTTCCAGTGATGAGTCTTGTTTTAAGTGTAATGAGATTTTTCTGACTAAAAATGAAACATTTTAACTAGAAATAAGACAAATATTCTTGTTAAGATTTTGAGTTTTTGCAGTGTGGTGATGTTTCTGTGGCATAATGTGACGTTCTGAAGCCTAAATCTCCGTTTCCCTCCGTTTACAAGCAAACGTGAAGACGGAGTTTTTGCAAATCTGTTTTCAGAGTTTTCAGAAATGATCGTTTTCGGTGACTTCCAGCTTCGTTTTCGTGTAAACGAACAGCCAAAACGCATGAAAACGCCACCGTTTTTGCTCCGTGTAAACGGGGCCTCAGTTCATCAGGTGAATGACAGGAAGCACAGCCCGAGGCAACGTGCACGCTGGGAACTATCCTGTTCAGGCAGGCTGAAATAACACTTATACCACCCTGACAAAACCAAATGAAGGTGCTGCGTTTACTCTGGTGGATTATCGGGCTCTGAACCCGTGAACAGCAGTTCAGACAGTAGTTCAGAGAGCAGCTCTGATGACTGAAGGCATCAACAAGAACAGCAGCAAGACTGAAGAGAGCGGAGAGGCGATCGATCACTGGTACGCCGGCAAAATCCGTGGCCTTGAAACCTGAGCCACATGCTTGTTGGCTCGTTCGTCATCCTACACCGCCTTAGCTTCACATTCCCTTTCATTTTATTTCTGCTCACTCTGCCGTTCCCAAAGTCAGGGGCGATTGTCCCGGACACTTTTACACACTGGATGCCAGCTACTGTAACACATCTATTTTAAGTGTGTTATCTCTGCCCCCCCCCCCATCGGTCCTGAGCCAACCGGCAGCGTGAAACGTGTCTGAGACCTGAGCTGCGGGCAGGATGTTTCCAGTTCATATGCAAAACCAGGCAGTTCAGGAAACTTAGCTTAAATGTTACACAATGAAATGTTCCGGCAGCAGTCGGAGTTTAAAAACCAGGAGAGAAAAAATAAAGCTGAGAGGGATTAAACATCAGTTCTTGTACGTGCCGTGTGATTAGGCTGTGACTGCTCGACGACCAGAGTGACGTGTGGTTGAGAGTTAAAGTCTCGTGGTCTGTGAAGTCACTGACCTTCAGGATGAGGAAGCAGGTAAATGCACATGTGGTAAAGCGATCAGGTTCGATCATTTTAATGGACGAGAGGAGGAAAAGAAACAAGTGGGAGCCACCACAAGCTTTTGGCCGCCACATCATATGTGGGAAAATCACATGCAAATTGATAAGAAGATGTAATTTCACTCTCAAGGCACAGAGCTGCAGAGATTTAAACATTATCAACATTATTTTCCAGCTTGAAACTATATATTGTGATGACAAAGGCCCCCAAACTATACCTAATTAGTTACTTTCTGGATATTTACAATAGACTGAAATGTTTGAGCTGTAATTAACTTTTAACCAAATACTCAAATATGGGCCATCAAGATAGTGACGCTGACGAAGTGATCGCCGAAACATGTCAGGTATTTAAAAACCTAAACATTCTTGTCTGACGAAAAGAATCAGCAAGTTAAATTGTAAAGCCACGGACAAAATGAACTTTATTAAATCAAATAATCAAAGCTGAACCTTTTTGTATAGATTTGACACAGCTTTAAAGTGTTTACATGCAATTAATAGAAAGTAACTTGGGGAAAAAGTAATCACATATCTTAGAAACACATCGTACAACATTATAATAATACAAGTAAAACCACATTTACTTAAAAAAGTAAATGTGGTATCAAAGCCTTTGCGTTCTTGTATGTAATTAACAGGTAAATGGTGAGGTTGTAGTGGCCGCTCACTAGCAGGACACTGTGTAGTTTCAGTGAATTCACAAGGATCTAGCCGTTTTTAATGCTGTGTGACTACGTTACCCATGTTCCTTAGATGTGATGACTTTTCACTTAGTGTTCTGTGAGTGTTCGTTAACGGCAGTTGAAATGAGAGAGTGAAATAAACAACACAAGTTGTTCCTTCGTCCACAAAAAGCTTTTGTTCCCAAACTCCTACAAGGTATTTAATAACAATGGTGCACTTTTAGGGTTGCCAACCATCCCTTGAAAAACGGAATGGTCCCTTATTTATAAACTAAAGTATGCGTCCCGTATTACTGTGAGAGTCAAAAAATATCATAAAATGCCAATGGAAAATGCCATTGAGCTGTTGAGTTCACAAGTTATTTTTTTCTGTTTTACTACAACTGTAGTCTACAGTCATGGCCTTTGAGGCACAAATATGTTTACAAGTTTTCTACAGACTTTCTGTTTGCACTTTTGTTATTGCACTAAAAATGTGCACTATTACAGAATGGTTGTTCTGCTTTCTTTCTATTGTTTTATATTAATTTATACCATTTTAAGTTAAGCAGGACAGGTTTCTGTTTAAGAAAGATACAGGTACTTATTTTATTCAGTTAATTTTAACAATAATAATAATAATACATTTCATTTGTTAGGCGCCTTTCATGGCACTCAAGGTCGCCGTACAACAATCAAAATACAAAAACACAATTTAAACAATAGAGAACAGCAAAGTTTGCAGCAGAACACAAAAGACCACGTAAAGTTGTAAGTGTACTTATTTGATTAAGATGTCATTTATGAAACAAACTTCCCCAGTAAAGTCAAACATGACAGACATGTAATGACAACCAAAAGTGCCCAAATGTAATAATCACAAGTTGATCCACAGGATCAAGTGAGTGAATGTGAGCACCCACCCACAGACAAAATGACAAATTGCAATTTTCTAAGGGTGGAAATGTTATGGACTGTGAGTTACACTTATAAGCGTTTGACAGAGTGCTGTGTTTAAGCGATGAATAACAGTGAACTAATATGCATCTAATCAAATCATAAATCTAATTCAATTCAGGTTCGAGTCAAATAGTTAAAAAATCACTTCATTCACAAAAAAAGGGGCTAAAAAAAAATTCACAACGCCAGGAAAGCTGAAGGCAATCGGGTTGATGAGGTGTCCCTGATTTGTTTTTCAGGGAGTTGGCAACCCAAGGCACTTTTGCTGTTCAAATTGAAGCAAACATGAATTTTGATTTGATTTGATTTGATTTGATTTATTCTATTTTTGTACATGTAAAAAACAACACTTCAAGAGAAGTTTAAGAAAACAACAAGAAAACGAAGAATTTCATTCTTTAACACTTGATATCTTAATTTACATGTGCAGAAAAGGAGTAGGAAGAAGTGTAAACTTATTTAATCCAACCCCCATTCACTAATTATTTAACCTGTATTTATAAATACTCACACACTGTACTCACACTGCTAAATAATAATTAAAAAAAAGAGTGCATTTTGGCAATCGGCTTTCTCTTATAAAACAGCACCTGAGTGGAATAACATCCCACAGAACATTAGAGAGTCCATTTCATACAATGTCTTCAAATATAATCTTAGGAATTGGTTGATCGATAATCAAAGATGTGAACATTGATGTGTATCCTTTCGATGTGGGGATGAACTGTGTATATTGTAAGGGTTGAATTATATATGTTATATGTTATTGCTGATGTGTTTGTACTTGTGTTTTAATCTTTTTTTACTAGGTACTAGCCTATTATTTCTGGCAGGGGGACTGCCAATGTAAACTAGCCTTTTGGCTACAATTGAGTACATTTACATTTTATTTTATAAAATGTTTCTTAATGTACATTGTCCCTCTCTAACAAATAAAAATAAACTAAACTAAACTAAACAGTATTATTCTTATTATTATATTACTATTATTATATACTGTAATTATACTCACACACATACCTATACATACATATACATAGTTGAATATTTCTATATGTTTGTACACACATGCCCATCTGCATATATATATATATATATATATATATATATATATATACACAGTATATACACACATGCATACCAGAGAACAGAACTGAATGCGGAGTGATTTGCTATCCAGGAATTGCTTTGCACTGGCCAAAACTGAGATGCCTCTCGATACTTTTTTGTGGATGTGTTTAATATGAGATTTCCAGCAAATCTTGTCATCTATAATTACCCCAAGAACTTTAGTTTCATGTACTCTTTCAATGTTTACACCCTCAATCTGTACCTGTGTTTTTTTCCCCCTCTTTTAGAGTTCAAACTGAAGCCAACATGAATTAACGTTCCTCTCTTTTGAAAGATGCATAATAAAGCTGTTTCTCTGCTGTAACTCACCGTGCGTGTAGATGTTCCCCAGCTCGTTGTGCAGGTAGAACAGGCTGCGGACGCAGTCGTGCACGGACGCCACGGGCCGGTACCCGGTCAGGACGTACTTGTTAAACTGCAGGTGCGGAGGAGAGCTGGCCCAGTCCAGCAGGCGCGGGCCGCTCAGCATCGCCATGGCAACGCAGCAGCCCGCCAGCAGGACCCCGCCGCACAGGTACAGGTGCTGCACGCCCGCGTACACGTTCAGCAGCAGCACGGCGACCAGGATCTTGTGGGAGATCATCGGAGTCGGGCAGGGGCGTCAATTGGGTATGGCAAGGTATGGCAGCCGCCACACCTTTGCTTCAAGGGTTAAATGTAAATGTTTGTTTTTTTAAATACATTTATGGAATAACTACAAATGCAAATAAGAACAACATGATCGATTTCACTAGTTATTATACACTGCAAAAACTCAAAATCTTAACAAGAATATTTGTCTTATTTCTAGTTAAAATGTCTCATTTTTAGTCTAATTTTTTTTTTAAATCTCATTACATTTAAGACAAGACTCAAAAACAACCATTTTCACCTGTTTCAAGTAGATTTTCACTTAAAATAAGTAGAAAAATCTGCCAATGGAACAAGATTGTTTTGCTTGTAATGAGAAGATAAATCTTGTCCCACTGGCAGATTTTTCTACTTATTTCAAGTGAAAATTTACTTGAAACAGGTGAAAATGGTCAAATAACAAGTTATTTTTCTGGTGATGACTCTTGTTTTAAGTGTAATGAGATTTCTTGACTAAAAATGGGACATTTTAACTAGAAATAAGACAAATATTCCTGGTAAGAGTTTTTGCAGTGCAGTAATGGAGATGGAAATCTTCCTACAGTTTGATACTAACAACTTGTATTAAATTAGGCGTATTGAAGACATTTGTCACCAATTTAATTGTATAAAAGTCGTACTATTAAAGATTTTTCTACTTATTTCAAGTGAAAATTTACTTGAAACGGGTGAAAATTTACTTGAAACGGGTGAAAATGGTCAAATAACAAGTTATTTTTCTGGTGATGACTCTTGTTTTAAGTGTAATGAGATTTTTTGACTAAAAATGAGACATTTTAACTAGAAATAAGAAATATTCCTGGTAAGATTTTGAGTTTTTGCAGTGAGCGAGACTGCATTTGAAAAAGTTCCAATGTTCTTGACCACACAGATCAGCTCCATAGACTTCTGTGATGAATATCTGCTGGACGTGTTGATCGATACTCTAGTTAAGTTCTGTGACTCGTAACCTTGCCATACCTTAGCTTCCACTGAATTGACGCCACTGGTGTCGGGGAGGTTCGGGGGGGCTCGCGGGCTCTCCGCGGGGACGCATGGGGCGAGAAGGCGGTCCAGGCGGCGAGGATGAGGATGCGAGAGCCGCAGGTCCATCTGACTCCAGAGGATGCTCGGGATTCCAGCGGTCACAGCCACGGCAGAGGACACGCGTCACATACTCGCTCCGGCCGTCAAAGATCACCTCGCTGTCGCGGTGTCATTGAAGGGGATATGGGGAGGGGTGGGGGGGGTGGAGGAGGAGAGGAGATTTTTTTTTTTTTTTTTTTTTGAAGGACTACTGGCTAGCAAGCAAGCCGGGCAGCCGGGGATAAGACAGCTGATGCCGGGACCGCCTCCCTCCAAACACGCCTGGCTCGGTCGGTCGGGGGTAAAATCATCTTCCTCGGCAAGAGTTTAATCCAGTTATCGTCCTGCATTATTTCCAAACGAGAGTATTCCTTGAAATGCGGACCTTTCCTCTCCGGTGGCCTCCAGTTCCCTGCATAGTCTCCCCCCCCTGATTTGTCAAGTGCCCTGCACGACAATAAGAACACTTCCTGTTTGGGTTTTCAAAATAAAACACGCATTAGTTCAGTTTAGTTTAGTTTATTTGCACATAAAAATATACAACCGTTTTAAAAGTGCAGACGAACAGTATGTAGGAAAAAAAGGAAATACAAAAAGAAATACAATATGAGAGAAAATGTGTGGGAGGAACCAAAAGACCCATAAGGGCTTGTTGAGTGGTCCTCCTATAATGAAACAAACAATATCTACAGAAATATGTAAAACATAGAACAACTAAGGAAAATAAGATAAATTACTAGAAAACAAAAACAGGAATCTAATGAGGGTGTGCAGAGAAGTACTGAGTTCCGACTTCCTGTTCGGTTTCGGCCATGGTGCCAAGAGACTTTTCTTTAAAGGAGCTTGAGGCAGGATTAATGAAAAAAATGCGTATACGCTTGAAGTTTTCTAGTAATAATGTCAGATGAAGCGTTCCAAACCCAAAAGAATGAGCCCTCTAGCGTATCTCTCCGTTGCCTTGAACAGGCTGTGTGCTGCAAAATGTGCTGCAATTCTGGGCCCGAATTTCCCGCGCTGTCCTGCGGATGTGACGTCAAATGACGCTGCATGCGTGTTCTCGGCGGCGCACAAGTAAACATTGGATACGCATTTGAGTCATGGAGGCGGCTTCAACTTGAATTGGGACTGAAAACAGATGCTGACATGGCTCATTTCCTACTGACCAGGTAAGATAACATTGTAAGTCATATTTAGAGCTTGATTTGAAAATCACATGAGATTACACACGCGCTGCGGTGCCGGCTTCGCTGTTGGCTGCAGGAACCCCGACGGTCGTCGTGGCGCTAATGAGTCTCATTTCTTATTCTTGCCTCAATTCCTTTAAGTTGCGACAATATACAAGTGTGTACCAATTTTTGTGCATGTACGTCAAACCGTATCGTGGGGCTTGAGGCACAAAGTTTTCTAGGGGGCGCTGTTGAGCCATTAGGCCACGCTGATTAATGCAAACCATTAAATATCAAAATTTTCTCCAGGCCTGGCTTGCGTGCAAAATTTGGTGACTTTTGGGGCACGTTATAGGGGGGCAAAAAGGCCCTCATTTCGAGAGAAGAAAAATGAGAAACATTCCTACAGATACAATAGTTATTATATTATAATTACTAGAAAACAAAAACAGGAATCTAATGAGGGTGTGCAGAGAAGTACTGAAAATGAATGGTTAAGCTTTGCTAAGTTGGGCTAGCAAAAAGGTTGTGATTTGTTTTTTGAAATTATTTGTACTCGAGCATTCTCTAATATGGTGTGGTAAGGTGTTCCAATAAAGAGGAACCTCTGAACCTAACTGAAAATTAGGAAAAAGTAGACCTGAAAAGGGTGGGATGGAGATTGTTTGCAGACCTAGTATTCAAGTGATGAATTTGGGAATTGAATTGAAATAAAGAATGAAAACAGGTCGGAGGTAGCTTGTGAATGGATTGATAGACAAAAAGACAAATCTGAAAAAAATGTACAGCAAAAATAGGGAGAATACTTAGGGACTGGAACAATGGGGTGGATCTAGTAAGTCTATTGGAAAATGTAATCATTTTGATAACATTTTCCAATAGATTTACTAGATTAGAATCAGAATCAGAAAGACATTTATTGCCAAGTAGTTTAACACACACAATGAATTTGTTGGAGTGATTGGTGTAATACAAAAGAAGAAATAATATTAAAAGAAAAAATTTACAACATGTTGGTTTTAAAGTGCCGGAGTAATGAGTCTGTAGGAAAAAAAAAATGTACACGAGGTAAGGTGAGGTAAGGTAAGGTAAGGTAAGGTAAGGTAAGGTAAGGTAAGGTAAGGTAAGGTAAGGTAAGGTAAGGTAAGGTAAGGTAAGCTATGGTAAGCTACAGCTAAGGTAAGGTAAAGTTTTTGATACACGAAATACATAAAAATACACAAAAATTACAGGTCACACATTAAAATACATACAAACATCTGTTCCAATGTTTCCATAGTCCAGATGTGAACCTTGTATCACTCCGTTTGATGTTAGTGAGTGCAGTTATTAGACAATTTTTCGGACCCATGGAGTCGACACATAAATTTAAACATAAAAGTCCTCAGCAGAGCATGGAAGGTGGGGACATAACAATTAACAAATAAAGTGCTTGCACTTGTCTATCTTGAAAGCTTAAGGAGGATCCTGAACGCATCATTATATGCTACCTGCAACTTCTTTAGCTTGGCTTTGGTGGTATAATTACACCAAAGGTGAGCTGTGTAAAGAGGTGTACAATAGGCCCTAGGTAGATTTGTTTGCAGGTAAAAAGTAGAAACTTACAACACCATACAGTACAGTGACAGTGACACAAGTCAAATAGGAGAATAACAAAACAAAACATTGCCGGACAAACAAAAACAAATGCTACAAATTGAATAAGCAATACAATAGATAAATAAATAGTCCTAGATGGAGGCATTAATAGCTGAGGGGACAAAACTACATTCATACCTTTTAGTTTTGCACAAAGGCATTTTAAACCTACGGCCAGAAAGGAGATAGTGGAATACGCCGTATAGTGGATGAGATGTATCATCTAAGATGGACTCAGCTAGTCTCTGTATCTGCACATTAAAGAGGCTCTAGGTTGAGTTGTGGCTCTCCAATTAGCTCACTGGCCACCTCACAATCTGATTGAGCAAGTTTTTATTTTTTAGGGGTAAATTGCCAAACCAGGGGCCTCATTTATAAAAAGGTGCGTAGGATCCATACTAAAAGTGCACGTAAACCCAAAAGCGCAAAAGAAAATCCGGATTTATAAAACCGCGTGCACGCACACATGCACGCAATGTTCGCTTTATAAATCACAGTCCAGCTGGAAGGTTGCGCAGGTGAATTCGCCTCATATCCCGCCCTCTACACGCCCACTTCATACCATAAATGGGCAATGCAAAGTAGTATTTGCATATGAATGAGTCTATTGAACATGCGCAGCCTGTTTGGGCGTTGGGATAAATGGGACGTGTCGAGCCACCGTGCCACTAAATTTCACAGAGACTGATATCGAGATGTTGTGGATGAGGTGGAGGACAGGAAAACCACATTATTTGGTGGTCACAGTAAAAGAAGAAAATGTATATAAATAGTATAAAATAAAGCGAGTGAGTGGCAGCACGCCGTTCCTGCGCTAAACACCATGAGTGCCTGGGCACAGGGGTGACATGTCCCCCCCACTTTTCAAAATCGTGTTTTTGTCCCCCCCACCTTTTACAGTTTAAAAACTAACGGTAGGCTCAGCCTGTAATTGCAAATCATCAAGACACTCTGCGAAGGCGATGCGAAGACGGGCCGGCAGCCCCCGCTCCCCCTGGCTTCATTTCACCACCTCACCGCCTGCATCGCCAGTTCCCCATATCTTAAGTATGTTCCTACGGGAGGGTCAGGGTTGGCGTAGGGATACGCAGATTTTTCGGTTAGTTTTTTTTTTTTTTAAATCCCAACCTTTGCGTAGAAGGTGGCTTGCGCATCTTTCAAGCCCTGTTTTGTGCGCAAGCAAGCTTTGTAAATGAGGCCCCAGGACACTAAGCTAAAAGAGATTATATATTCAATAAAACATCTATGGAACATGATGAGCAGCTTTTTATCAACGTGAAAAGATGACAACTTTCTTAAGCAGTGTAGACGTTGGTTTGCCTTTTTTATAGACGACGTTTTCTACAACAGACAGTTTGCTGTCTATAATGGTCCCAAGATATTTATACATGTCCACACATTCCACTGCCTGACGTTTTATGTTGATTTGTTCCTTGCCATTGGTGAGTCTCCTGAAGTCCACATGCATATTTTTTATTTTTGAGATATTTAGTTGGAGGAAGGACTGCTCACACCAATCCACAAAGTCCTGGACGACTGGACCATGGCCCGTCTCATCGTCCCTCAGCAGGCTGACAATGACAGAGTCATCTGCATACTTAAAGATGAATGAGGTGACCCAGGATGTGCGTTAATGTGACGCATAAGGTCAGAAGTGGAGTCTTTATGTTAATGTAACGTAGAGTGGGGTGGGGAGAGTCTGTGGTAGACGGGGGAGAGGGGGGTCCGGGGCCTTGTTGACGAGGACAGCTGCAGTCGGAAAGAAACTGTTTTTATGGCGTGAGGCTTTGGTCCTGATGGACCGCAGCCTCCTGCCAGAGGGAAGAGTCTGAAACAGTTTGGGCCCGGGGTGGGAGGTTTCTGCTGCAATCTTTCCAGCACGCTTCAGATGAAAGATTGCAGCCAAACACCTTCTCTGCAGAGTGGATGATACGCTGCAGCTGCTCCTGTCCTTTACAGTGGCAGCAGCGTACCAGAGGGTGATGGAGGAGGTGAGGATGGACTCGATGATGGCGCTGTAGAACTGCACCATCATTTTCTTTGGCAGGTTGAACTTCTTCAGCTGCCGCAGGAAGTACATCCTCTGCTGATTATTAGGTAGAAGATGTCACATCTTCAGTCTGACATAGAATTCATCGGGTTCAATTGATATCAAGGATGAGAACCACTAACTTTGCATGAGGACCAATTGGATCTAGCTTGTATTCATATATTCATACACATTTGGAAAGATGAGCAATTATTATTGTGATGCAATTTATTGGTTTTGAAAAAAGTGAAATTTCTTACATGAGGTTGTGCAGTGATGTCAACATGACTACCCACTTCCGCCCTGATATGCAGTGTTTTTGAAATATATGTTTTTAAAGAAGTCCTGTCTAGCCTCGACTATTACAAGTACAGTTGGGTGAAAAAGTGTTTGCCCCCTTCCTGATTTCTTATTTTTTTGTATGTTCGTTGCACTTAAATGTTTCAGATCATCAAACAAATTTAAATATTAGACAAAGATGACACAAGAAAACACAAAATGCAGTGAGCACAAAACACAAAACTGCATTTTGTGTTTTCTTGTGTTATCTTTGTCTAATATTTAAATTAGTTTGATGATCTGAAACATTAAAGTGCAACAAGCATACAAAAAAATAAGAAATGAGGAAGGGGGGAAACGCTTTTTCACACAACTGTAACTTTAACAACTAGGATAGGAGGCCTGGGACCAGACAGAGTAACCAGAGTTACAGGATTTGCTGTGCAAGGTCTACAAAACGGCAATGGCAACGGCAGACGAAGAGCCAAAAGTAACAAGGTGGAGGGAAAAGCCTCCATATTGCTCTGGCGGAGGAGAATGGGGAGCAACGGGGACAGTAGATCACCACTTGGACACAGGCCGACGTCTGATCAGCCTCGCTTGGATGAGGGCGTCTGTTACACCTACAACACCTAAAACACCCAATGACTCCAGGAAACAACACTGATGACAAAGTGACGCAGAGTGCATGTCAGAAGCTGCTGTGAAAACTGAGAGAATAAATCTATTTAACAGTGACAGATTCATGAAATTTCTTCTTTGCATTTCAGCATGCATGGTGTTGTGTGTCAGGAAAGTCGTGCAATTAATGTGAAATGTTTCATAATTGACGAAAAACTGCCTATATTAGCACCTATGCCATGTGTCCTGTTGCATTCAGGGTTAATTCATGCACAGAAGCTCATGCGTGAGAAACTTCATGATCACATTAACCCACACCACAGTTCACAGTTTGATTCCATCAACCAATGATGCTCTGTGGCACCGTCAAACCTGTCAAACCTACGGTAAACCTCTTCCTGTCCATCCCTGTCACAAGATGGTTAAAAGACAAAGTGATGTGAAGAATTCTCACATTCTGATTCTTCAATACAGCGGGACCACACAAGAAACAGGTGAGCCTCAACCACTTTCAAACTAACTTAACTTGAAAATTCCCAACCCATTTCACTTCTTTCTGTGTGACCAGGTTGCGTAACGACTCTGTCTCAACAGTCGCATGTGTCACAACTTTTCTTACGATATACAGACCAAGATTTCTTGGAGACTGCGAAAACAGCCCCTCTAGAAATAAGCCAATTATTCTTTAAATCTAGTCACAATTGTTTTATTCTAAGCAAAAATATCTTTGTCATTGGGGTAAGTGAAAGTTTATCGACTTCTTCTAATGTTCTTGAAACACAACCGTTTTTTTATTTTCTTAGAAATTAGTTTTTGCAGTGTACCCCTGGAAATATTACGAGTGATTTTCACCAAATTTGCAAATTTAGCAGTGGATAAAGTTTGAAATATCACCAGAAATTCTCCTTAATGGATTCAAAAAGTCCAGATCATTTTGAAAGTGCAGCATACTTGCTAAATATTAAATATCAACCTGTTCAGGACTGTAAGAAATCTTACAATGCTGTCCAACTACAAATGTCTTTTTTTATTATTATGGGCATGCCAAGTAGTGGCATGACCATATTGCAATCGTCCAGAATGGCCCAAAGGGCAATGTTGCTAGCATTTTGCTAACAAGCTAAAGTCGCAAAAGTCCCACTGCACACCAGCGGGTGTACAGTATGACCCTGCTCTGATGTAGAAAAAAAAAATCCCCAGAAAATAAAACACGGCCGGAAAAACCTGAAAAATGAAGGCGATATATTAGTATACAGAAAAGGTTTCCCTTTTCTTATTATTCTTATTATTCCGCACTCTTTTTTCGTCCATTAATACGGCCTGAACCGGAAGGTGTACCCAAGCATGTCATACATCGTTGGATGCGTCTCCATCGTGCCTCGATGGGCATTACGTGAGAATGTGTTTCAATGTGTATGAATGTTGGTGGTGGTCGGAGGGGCCGTTAGGCGCGATATGGCAGCCACGCTTCTGTCAGTCTGCCCCAGGGCAGCTGTGGCTACAAAACGTAGCTACCACCACCAGTGAGGATGTGTATGAATGAATAATGATCTCTGTAAAGCGCTTGAAGGGCACTATTATTATTATTATTATTATTATTATTATTATTATTATTATTATTATTATTATTATTATTACTTTTCTCAGTCAAAAGTGTTACCGTGGCAACGCTAGATGCCAAAAAGCAAAAAAAAAGACGAAAATTCGGACGCTTATTGCTCGGCCAAACTTTATCGTAGAGACATCGTTCAAACTTTCAAACACCCGATTGGCAATACCGGATCGTACAACCTCATTATGCCAATCATTACAGTTTTTGCGAAATTTACCTTTAATTTTTTTTTATTTCCATTTGACTTTGGACGCTTGTTGCTAGGCAACAGGTTATTGTAGAGACATCGTACAAATGTTCCCCAACTCGGCACGCTGTGGACTTCCATATATTCAAATTTCATGAAGCTGCAATTTAAGGAAATTTTGTGTCAAAATTCATTCGGATGGGGTTTTTTTACCACAGTGAAAAAAAAACCTATCCGTTAATGTAGCCTGAACCGGAACGTGCACCCATGCATGGCATACATCGTTAGATGCGTCTCCATCGTGCATCGATGGGCATTACTTTTCTCAGTCAAAAGCGTTACCGTGGGGACGCTAGATGCCAAAAAGCGTGCCCTATTAATAACTATTGGGGGTACAGGAATGAATGAAATGCAAGTGTAAACACCTCAAACTGACATGGAACCACCCTGAACACAACCACTACAGCCCCAAACCAAAGCAGCAAGAGGGGTCGAATGGGCAGTAGGGCATGCCCATATCAAAATTTCCTGAAATTTTCTAGTTATTATTATTATTAATCTTTGTTCAACTAAAAATGTCTCTTTTTCAGTTTACATCTTTTCATCCAACATGATGTTGAGTTTGTACGTCTGTGTCGGCCTCCTGCTCCACCTCCCTCCGTGCACGTACCAGTCTTGCACAGACGGGACACCCAAACAGTGCCAAGAGGCCGACTTTGCTCCAGGCTCCAATTTAGCTGGCGAGGGCTTCGATATCACCAAGCTGGAGCGTAAGGGGGCTTTCGTGTTGAACATGAATACGTGGAAACGCAAGGATAAGACGTGCACCCTGTGTAGCAACCCTTATCTGGAGAACAAGAAACAGAAGCTGCCTCTGTCAGTGGTGGACTGGAGGGCCAAACAGTCCTGCAGCGCCAAGGTGGCCTCCAAACTTCACAAGTCCAGCGAGTCCCTGGTCACTTCCAGCTCTTCTTCTGTGGAAAACAACTGGAAGATAGATTTAAGTCTCAATGTCGGTAAATACGGTGGCTCCTTGATGCTGGCTGGCACCAACTCCAAGCTGGCTGGTTACTCCATGGAGAAAACCAAGAATGACAAGTTCAGCTTCACAACCAACAGCATCTCCTGTGAGTACTACAGGTAAGAAGTGAGGACTTGAATGAAGTCCCTGCCCCTTCAGTATATGTAAAATAAATCAGGTTTTGTGACACACCAGTCTGTAATTGCTTTGTCTGCTATCTCGTTTAAAACAGTTACAAAGTCTCCAGCTCTCCCAAGCTGCACCGAGAGTTTCACAAAGCAGTGAAGCAGCTTCCCGACGTGTACAGCCCCGAACACAAGGGACGGTTTTACAAGCTGATGGACAATTTCGGCACCCATTACATCACAAAGGTTAAAGAAAAAGACAAGCGTGGTCGTTGAGTGGAACTTATTATCTAATCATGCGAAGCAACTCCTGTGCTAAATGTGCCGAAATGTGTGATTGTAGGTGACGTTGGGTGGAAATGTTGGCTCCGTCACCAGCATCCGCCAGTGTGAGGCCAGTCTGCACGGGCTCCAGGTGGAGGAAGTGCAGATGTGCCTTGAAGCCGAGGCGTCCGCAAGTGCCGGAGTTTCAGTGACAGTTGCAAACAAGCACTGCAAGAAGGACAAAGAAAAGTCTGACAGTAAGTCGGACTTCTCCAGCCTCTTCGGTGACAGGTATGCAACCTGTCAAATCAGTAAAATAGGACCATATCATTTTATCAACCCCACTGAATTAAAGGGTTTCACTTGCCCTGATTTGTGTTAAGGATTTCTGGCATTTGTTGAACTCTCTCCTCTAGGGCTGGGTATCGATTCAAATGTCAAGAATCGATTCGATTCCGACTCTTAATATTCAGAATCGATTATTATGATTCGATTCGATCCGATTTGATATTGATTTGGCTTAGTGTTATTTAAAATGTTTTTTGAGCTGTTGCCTGAATTATATGACTGTAAAATAACTAGTGAAATAATAATTTCACAATAATTATTGTGAAATAACTAAGAAATAAATAACTCAAACAGGCCTTTCAATATCCATTTAAAGTGCAAAAAAGAAAGAAATTGCAACAGTTCATGCAGTAAACAAATCATTTTAGCTTATCTAATTTATTCTGTCACCACGCACACATATTGCCATGAAGCACCTGGCATTTTTCAGAAGTGTTTTTTTTTTTTAAATTTATTTATTTATTAACATACAGTGCAAACAACGACAAAAGACGACATCAGTTTGTGTGTGTGTGTGTGTGTAGATAAGGTGATGAAAGTAGATACATAAATTGACTTTATTAATTCGAGAGTAAATAAGTTAAACAAATAAATAATTATCGTATAGAGTGGTGTAGCACGATATAATATAGAATAATAATATAGTAATATCCTAATATAACATAATTTTTATAAAATATTATAACATATAACCAAATTATATCACCATACTATTATATATAACAATATAATAATACTATAGTTTAACATCCCATGAGATTTCATAACTTAATATAATAATAAACTATGAAACAATACATCATGATAATGCCAAGAATAATTATTAGAATTAAAATTGGTAATGTATATATTGCAATGAGGGGTGAGGTCAGACCGGGGATTAAAGTTCACTGGGCGAAAAAGATGAGGGAAAAAAAAATAAAAAAAATAAATAAAAAATCGATCTTTAGACATAAGAATCGATTTTTAGGAATTAATATGAGAATCGATTTGGAATTGGAAAATCAATTTTTTCAACACAGGCCTACTCTCCTCAACAGGTTCACGGAAATAAAAGGGGGCCACACCACCGAGCCGGATCTCCTCTTCTCTGCAAACAAAAACCCATCGGCCTACAAGGAGTGGCTGAACACGCTGCCGCAGAATCCCGACATAGTCTCGTACTCCCTGGACTCGCTCCATGAACTACTGCCTCTCAACACCTCTGCCAGGAAGAACCTGCGCTCAGCCATCAGCCACTACATCCTGGAGAAGGGCCTGTGGAGGAACTGCAGCGAGAAATGTCAGGCCGGCGTTCGGAGCGACTCACGAGACTCCTGCGTCTGCCAATGCCACAACGAACCTGCCGTGAACCAGGACTGCTGCCCGACTCGCAAGGGCATGGCCCGGGTCATCATAACGGTGCAGAGGGCTACCGGGCTCTGGGGGGGCCGGTTCACATCCACGGACGGCTACGTGAAGGTGTTTCTCGCAAATCAAATGGTCCATCGTACTCGCGTCATTAACAACAACAACAACCCTCACTGGGCCCAGGTTGTTGACCTGGGCGCCCAGGACCTGTCCTCGGGGAAAACAGTGAAATTTGAGGTTTGGGATCAGGACAACAACTGGGACGACGACCTGTTAGGGCAATGCCTGAAGGTTTTAACTACAGGCGTCAAGGAGGACGTCTGTGCTCTGAATCACGGGAGGCTGTTCTTCAAGTTGGATATAAAGTGCGCTCCAAGTCTGAAAGGAAATTCGTGCACCGAATACAAACCTTCTCCGATGGATCCACGCCTGAGAAGCCTGTACGTGTCCCGTCATGCCCATCCCATTCCACGGTCCATCCTGCTGCAGATGGGAGTGTTTGTGAGCAACTCCAGTTCATGGAGAAAACAAAGTCTGATTACTGAGCTATGAAGTAGATCAGCGATTGAAACGGCTACAACCTGAAATCTGGAAATCTGCCTTGTATCTCGTGTTTCTTCTTACCTTTGTATCTTATGCATTTGCTTATTATTTTAATCTTGCCTTAGTTTAGGAAAAGAATAACATTTGCGTTCAATAATATAGTCAAGAAATATTAAAGCATATGGAGCGGATAGTTACCGCAGGTCAGAGCAGCTTTTATTACATTTATTTCTGCATTACAATAAAAATGCTTGTTTTGTTTTTAGGATTAACATCTATAAAATGTTAAAGGAGCCGTCTGTAAGAAATGGCCAAAACTGGTACTGCAGTCACTTTCAAAATATTGTTGAGCGGCGTGTACCCTCCCCCTCCTCCCCCCGACCAGAGGTTGCCAGGTAGGCTGCAGAATGCAGCAGGAACGTAGGCTGCCATGGCTGCGATAATTAGAGCCGAGCTGGCAACCTGGATGCCGAAACAATACTGACTTGGTGATTGGGAGATAGGTGGAGGGTGGAGCTTCAGAAACAATACTGACTTGGTGATTGGGAGATAGGTGGAGGGTGGAGCTTCAGAAACAATACTGACTTGGTGATTGGGAGATAGGTGGAGGGTGGAGCTTCAGAAACAATACTGACTTGGTGATTGGGAGATAGGTGGAGGGTGGAGCTTCAGAAACAATACTGACTTGGTGATTGGGAGATAGGTGGAGGGTGGAGCTTCAGAAACAATACTGACTTGGTGATTGGGAGATAGGTGGAGGGTGGAGCTTCAGGCCAAAACAAAAAATGACAACATAAACATCAGTTAAGGGCTGCAACTCCTCTTTTTAAACTGGAATATCCTGGCTTGAGTGCTGTTGTCAGTGACATAAGTATTTGAAATGAACATGATTTTTAAATGTCTGTTGACATATCGGGGTCATTTTATGATTCGTTTTATTATTGCTCTTACATACAGCTCCTTTAAGTGTGCTTTGTGCCTCCAGATATTGTTGGATGCTGGTTTTTCATTATATTTGACTCAGATAAAGGCAAAAAATAAATAAAAAACACCATATAAGTGAGTTATTGTGTTCTTTTCACACTTGCATGGCTAGATTTTCTACCTCTTTGATATTTGTAGACTTTAAATTATCAGAGGTGTCAAAAGTATTCACATTCATTACTCAGGTAGAAGTATAGATACTAGAGTTTAAAAATACTCCTGTAGAAGTTGAAGTATCAACTCAAGTTTTTTACTCAAGTAAAAGTATAAAAGTACTGGTTTCAAAACTACTTAAAGTATAAAAGTAAAAGTAATGTAAGGGGGAAAAAAGCCATTAAGGACAAAAGCCATTGAAAATGAATGTATCTTAGTATAATGTAAATATATTAAAGAACCACATATGTGTACTATTGAGCATTAACATGTGTTTCAGAGAGCAGGAGATATGATGACTAGTTGCCTATAAGTATTGTAATGGTGCAAAAAGTCAAACTTCAGAGGCATGTTATCATTTATCCTAACCTTTTTTGGAATGTACATCCAAGTTTAGTTGCAGGAATCTGAGGGAACGGATGTAAGAACAAAACTGGACAAGAACATCTGAAAAAACCACAACCAAATTCACTCTATCCGGATGGAGCAATTTAACTGGATAGTTTTTTTTTAAAGGCCGAAATGAAATAGAGTAACGAGGCTGTTTTTAAAATGTAAGGAGTAAAAAGTACAGATAATTGCGTGAAAATGTAAGGAGTAAAAGTAAAAAGTCGTCTGAAAAGTAATTACTCCAGTGAAGTATAGATAACCAAAATTTCTACTTAAGTAAGGTAACAAAGTATTTGTACTTTGTTACTTGACACCTCTGTAAATTATAATAATTTTCATTGCATCCATCATGGGGCTGTTCATGATCCAGCCATGAAAGATCAACCTGATGTCATAAACCGTTCGGATACTTGCGTCTTCATTTGCTGCTGAAGTCTCTCCTTCTCTGCTCTCACGCGAGGCTGACTTCACTTTTAATGATGCAGTTTCCTATTGTTTGGTGATAATGTTAACAAACTGCTTTACCCGGTTAGTAGTAGGCTACGGCTTCAGACCACCACCACTTCAGAGAAATGGTAGGCGTGTGTGAAGGTCTGGAGTTCCTCTCTACCTGGAAAGTGGACCTTGTGGTTTCAATTTCAGGTATTTCCAGCTCAGAAATGGAGCTCAGATTCAGAAGTAAATTAGTCAGAGATCCCCCCCACCCCCCTGCTCTGCTGGAGACCACCGACACCTCACCCCTTAACCACCTCCTGCGCTGCTTTCCTTAGTCTTCAACCCTCATGCAAAGATAGTCACGCTCACAGCAGTCAGTTTCACAAATTCAGTGGCTCGAGGTCGGCGAGTCTCTTCTGATGTGTTGAGTGACATAGTTGTTTGGTTATCTTCTCAAACGCTGTCGGGGGACAACTTTGCATCACACTGACCCTGGTGGTAGTTTCCTTCTGATACCGTCGTGGGAGCAGGGCTTTTAAGCTTTCGGCAAGCGGCTGTGTCGTAAGTACAACCGAGAACAACAACCGCCACACAGAGCAGTCTGGTTGAAGCAGTTGCACGGACTCAAGTACTTTTACATTTAAACTGGATTCAATGTAGGTTTCTAAACTGTTGAGAAAGAGTTAAAACCAGCAGACTCACGGAGGGCAGCGGACGATAATGATATCTCTTAAAGGTCGACCACAAACACAGAATTAGAGCAACCGCGAAGACTTCACCATGAGGCAACATTAAGTAGATTTATGTAATGCATCTACAGTTCAGATCATCTACAGTAACCTGTGCTTAATATGAAAAGCTTTACAATCTGGTTTGCGATAGAAAAACTCCTGTTAACATCTATTAAGATCTTAAATATTGAGTAAGGTACTATTCAGCAGCAGTAAATGGTGGAGAAATAGCTAAATTGGTGTGTTGTGAGACATTTCATGACACATAACATGCCTATTTAAGGGGTAATTATTGAGATCTTTCTATTTCATGTTGTGACTTATGTCTCAAATACCCCAAGTGGTCGAAATCTGAAGCATGTCATGGGCCACATGTGTCGATTTACATTAATTATTATTTATTTATTAACACTTATCCACTGTGTTGCTACTAAAGCAATATCGATAAGAATCCAGTTATCAATATTTGCAGAGAACCTTCCTTTTTGGCAAAAATATTTATTGTCTGATGGTCCTTTAATGTGTGAGAGGGCAGAAACAGCACAACTCCAGCATCATTAATCATCTTTGTGGCCGCTGGATTTTGAGCCAACGATGTTTGCACAATTATAAGGCAAGACGGTGTTATTTACAAGCACGTGTTCAAACTGTTAGCTGTGGAAACGTGAGAGATCACTGGTTCTGGTAACTTTGAAATGCTGTATTTTTGTGCAAGAAGAGAATCTGCAGGATAAAGTAAGTCAATCCAGGTATCATGGTGGGTAGGATTTTAATCTGCTCCAGTTAAAAATGACTAGAAAATAAGAGACTTTACCTCGACTAAAAGTCAAAAGGTGTCAAGAGCCTGATGGATGTAAGACGAGCAACGAGCCTGGGTGGAGGGTTCACGGCGGTCACTAAAAAGAAGGGAGGCTCCATCTGTTCCTGAAGAGGGAAAACTGTCCAAAGAAACAACAAAAACAACCAAATCCACTTCCCCGTGGTTAAATATTACAGGTTGAGATTTGAGAAGAGTTTAGATTGACAGAGAACTTCACCTGAGTTTAATCATGAATGCAACGAACGTTTCACTGGAAACGTGGACGCCTGCAGCTTCTTAATTAGCCACCAAGTTTAACTCTGAATAAAGTGCTCGTAATGTCATGAACACGGAGCCAGTAAATATAAACGATGACCTTGGCGTGTTGATTAACATGTGGAGAGCAGAAATGTGTCGTTTAAGTCATTATCTGTCTGATCAAACCTGAAGCGCCGTGCGCGGGTCAGCACCATCAACATCTGGACTGATATGCGTCTTTGAAAGTATGACTGATAAATATTCAGGTAAAATCAATAATTCTAACAAAAACAAAGTTTAACCTGTTGAATAAATTCATGGTACTAATTTCTTAATTTTTCTCAAAAATTATGTATTTTAAATTTTAAATGTGATTATCCAGGATTTGAGGTGCACGTGATAATGCACATTAAGATCATTCTTAGATTCTTAGATATATATAGATATAGATGTAAACAATCATATGTAAACATATGATTGTTTCTTTTATTTATTTATTTATATATATATATATATATATATATATATATATATATAAATAAATATTTATAATATTTATAAATATAATATAATACATATTTATTTATATATATATATATATATATATATATATATATATATATATATATATATATATATATATATATATATATATATATATATATATATATATATATATATATATATATATATATAAATAAATAAAAAGATTATTCTTAGATCCTGGATAATCCCATCTAAAATTAAAATTTTATTTAAATTTTATTAAAAGAAACCATCATATGTTTACATATGTGTTCCAGCATGTGTGGGATATTTTATTTTCTAAATCCCTCCCAACTGAAATGGTAATAAAAATCCTCAGGGGCGTCGAAGTGCAGAGTTACGGCTCAAACTAAAACTCTTTGACAAAGACTTGTCAAATCCTCTCGTTATGTGTGATTAATTCAGGGGACCTTTGTTTCAGAAATGATATGACATGATACAAAATGTTCCTTTTACTTGGGTGTTTCCTGCGTTTTCAATTGAGAAAAATATAGATTCATTAAAGATAATGGTGTTTCTTCATGTTTTGACCGTTCTTAAACCTTAATTTAGTATCGTGGATATGACAACAAATATTCTCTTTTTTTCTTTTCAAAACCCCCTAAAATTACCAAAGCCTAATTTTACGCATCATGTGTTAATGCCCTTCTATTTTTTTTTTTGCTTTTTTCTTATTAACCTACCTCAACAGCAACATGTTCCTGTTGAGTTTGTACGTGTGTGTCGGCCTCCTGCTCCACCTCCCTCCGTGCACGTACCAGTCCTGCACAGAGGGGACACCCAAACAGTGCCAAGAGGCCGACTTTGCTCCAGGCTCCAATTTAGCTGGCGAGGGCTTCGATATCACCAAGCTGGAGCGTAAGGGGGCTTTCGTGTTGAACATGAATACGTGGAAACGCAAGGATAAGACGTGCACCCTGTGCAGCAACCCTTATCTGGAGAACAAGAAACAGAAGCTGCCTCTGTCAGTGGTGGACTGGAGGGCCAAACAGTCCTGCAGCGCCAAGGTGGCCTCCAAACTTCACAAGTCCAGCGAGTCCCTGGTCACTTCCAGCTCTTCTTCTGTGGAAAACAACTGGAAGACAAGTCTTGATGTAGAAGTCAAGGAAAAAGGCAGCTCTGTGATGCTGGCTGGCACCAACTCCAAGCTGGCTGGTTACTCCATGGAGAAAAGCAAGAATGACAAGTTCAGCTTCACAAGCAACAGCATCTCCTGTGAGTACTACAGGTAAGAAGTGAGGACTTTCAATTAAGGTTTTTTTCCCCCCTCCGCACATGGTCCCAAACCTCCTGAGACCCGGGGTTTTGTTTGATGTGCATTTTTTAGAAATTCTCCTTACTATTTGGGATCAGTAGAACCTAATTTTTGTTGAAATTAAATTTTTGCTTTCTATGTGCTGTTGAACTATGTCAAATCCAATGGCCTCACATGAGGACAATGGGTTTATTTTTGCATATACATTTTTTCCTTGCTATTTGGGATCAGGAGGACCCAAATAACCTAAAAATGAAATTTTAGCTTTCTACAATAAGTAGTTATCTCAAAAACCACCAAAACTCTATTTCCCTTTCTTGGTCCTGCCCTGCGTCCGTGCACATCCTGGTCAGGTTCTAATAATAAAAATATGATACATTTTATTTGCAATATACTCAGCATTTTGAATGAAATAAAGTGCTACAGAGTAAAAACATGGGTATTAGGTTATATCTCTATATCATTTATATTTTTATATCATTTTCAATTGTTTATTTCCTATTACAAGGAAATAAAAACGTGCTCCACTGGCAGATTATTCTACTTATTTCTAGTGAAAATGTGCTTTAAACAAATGGAAATCTAAAAACAAGTATTTTAAGTGTAATGAGACTTATTTTGACTAGAAATTGGACATTTAGGCAAGAAATAAAGACAAATGTTCTTGGAAAGAATTTACGTATTTGCAGTGAAGATAGACCTGATGTCCTCAAACGAGTACTTCATGTTTACAGACGTTGTAGCTTGCTAATATTACTCAAATATATCAAAAAATCATGCCATGTGAAGCTGCAGACGTTATTGTACATAAATATACTAGTTTCAATCATAAAATTAGGTTAGGATTTTTTCCTTGTCCATATTTCTGTCGGGAGCTGCCATAGAAGACTTTCATTGAGATCCCAGCCATCTTGTTTTTTCCCGAATTAGTGTAATTTCATTATGAGACCACTAGATGGTGCAGGCGGGGGTCCCTGATGAGGACAATGGGTCAATGTTCGTACAAATGAAGTATTATGGCGCAGAACAGCAGAAATGTAATGTCCTCATACGAGAACGCAGGGTCTCAGGAGATTAACTGTCTACAATAATTGTGATGGTCTTTTTTCTCGTGTTTCTGGAAACAGCTACAGAGTGTCGGGCACCCCCAAGCTGCACAAGGAATTTCTCAAAGCAGTGAAGCAGCTTCCCAAAGTCTACAGCCCCGAATTCAAGCAGCGATTCTACAAGCTCATCGACAACTTCGGCACCCATTACATCACCAAGGTGAGTCAAAGCAGCCAACATTTGGGGATAAAAAAGGGGATATAAGAGAAACAGTAGCCAGAATGTGTTTGAATGTGCCACCCCAGGTGAAGCTGGGGGGAGGCGTTGTGTCGGTGACCAGCATCCGCCAGTGTGAGGCCAGCCTGCAGGGCCTCAGCGCGGAGGAGGTTCAGATGTGCCTGGAAGCCGAGGCCTCCGTAAGCATCAAAGTCAATATGAAATCCGATGCAAAGCATTGCAAGGGGGACTCTAACAAGATGGACAATAAGAAGTCTTTCTCAGACCTCTTTAGTGACAGGTACAGCACATCAGCACATCACGAATGAACCGATTTCGGCCTCAAAAATAAAAAAAGCCAGCCTGGATTTAGATGTTGAACTCTCTCCTCAACAGGTTCACGGAAATAAAAGGGGGCCACACCACCGAGCCGGATCTCCTCTTCTCTGCAAACAAAAACCCAGAGGCCTACAAGGAGTGGCTGAACACGCTGCCGCAGAATCCAGACATAGTCTCGTACTCCCTGGAGTCGCTCCATGAACTACTGCCTCTCAACAGCCCTGCCAGGAAGAACCTGCGCTTAGCCATCAGCCACTACATCCTGGAGAAGGGCCTGTTGAGGAACTGCAGCGACAAATGTCGGGCCGGCGTTCGGAGTGACCGACAAGACTCCTGCGTCTGCCAATGCCACAACGAACCTGCCGTGAACCAGGACTGCTGCCCGACTCGCAAGGGCATGGCCCGGGTCATCATAACGGTGCAGAGGGCTACCGGGCTCTGGGGGGACCACTCCTCGGCCACGGACGGCTACGTGAAGGTGCTTTTCGACAATCAATTGGTCCAACGTTCTCGCGTCATTAACAACAACAACGACCCTCACTGGGCCACGGTGGTCGACCTGGGCGCCCAGGACCTGTCCTCGGGGAAGAAGGTGCGGTTTGAGGTTTGGGATCAGGACAACAACTGGGACGACGACCTGCTGGGAGACTGTGAGCAGGTCCTGTCGGCCGGAGTTAAGGAGGATCTGTGCGTTCTGCAGCACGGCCGGTTTTACTTCAAATGGGAAGTGAAATGTGCTCCGAATCTCGGCGGAGATTTTTGCACGGAGTATAAAGCTTTGCCTATGAGTCAAAGTCTGAGGAGCCTGTACGTGTCCCGCCATGCTCATCGCATCCCAAAGCCTGTCCTGGTGAAGATGGGAGTGTTTGTAGATGAAACAAGGTCTCCAAGCAACCAGAGTCTGACTGAATGAGCCGACACATCTGTTCATCTTATTTTTTTAATCTATATAAATTCATTTAATCGTGTATTGACTTTGAGAAAAGGGCTTTATCGTTAATGTTAATGTTTTCTCATGTGTACTCAATGGTCAGTTCAACATTTATAGCATATATATAATCATTATAACCAAAGCTGTCTCATTAATGAATAGGTCAGGTCTGGTTCTGCTCTTGAATGTTGTCTTTGCTTTATATCTTATGTCATCCTCTAATTTTATTGTATTTTATTGTCTGTACTTTTTTAAAAGCTTCCTGTGGACAAGTGTTGCAAATTAGCATGTATGCTAAAACACTCAAACAGTGCATTTGGTTTGTCCTATGTAATTGTGATGTCCCTACCAAATAAATAATTATAATTATAATTATACATTCTTATTCATTCTTAAGAATATTATTGTAGTAACCGTCTTTGATCGCATCAGTCTGTGTGTTTGCAACTTGTTTATGTATCCAGAATAAAAGCATCTGAACTAAATGTAATGTTTGATACTTGATCTCAGTCCTTTGCCTTTGGTTATTCTGATGTGGCTCGGTTTAGATTCTGCAGCCTTGAGAAATGAAAGAGGAAGTGGTAAAGCTTCCTGTGTGTTGTTGGAGGTGTCATTGTATCCCCTTATAAAGAACAAAGTGTTCATCTACAAATCAGGTCTAATGTTTTCACTCAGAGGCTTCTATTTAACATCATTTGACATTATAATTTATTGGATTAAAAACAGTCAAATCACAAAGCAAATCGTGATTTCTTTTTTCTTTTTAAACACTGTCACACATTTCTTGCTCTTTATGTCTATTTTTCATCATCTTTGGGCAGAATCGAATTAAACAGATGGCGTACAGCAGGATTCGTACAAACAAAATAAAAACAGACAAGTAACAACTGTCCACGTACACGGCAATACAGGATGCTCAAGACAAATAAGTCAATACAGAAACAGAATGCACAACAGGATCAAATATGTTTTTAAACAAACAAAAAAAAGCATTACAATGAAAACATTAAGGCGATGATCCACTTGAAGAGATCCGTGTCTGATGATTTAACCTGGTTAAAGACATGGAGGTGAAACACAGAGATTACACACACAAACTCGTCTGCAGGGAGATCCTGCCACACAAAAAGAGTCCCTGATTTTAACATCAGCTGATGAATGACGGGTCACACACAGATATTTAGAAAACCTAATTATTCTTGTCCGACAGAAAGAATCAGCAAATTTTGTCCATCTATACAAGTCTGAGTTTCAGAGTTAGTCAACCTCTTTAACCCGTATATGCTGCTGGGGTCACATTGGCCCCATTTTGACATTTAACAGCAGTAAAAGTACCAGAAACAGTGTTTTTTTAGCCTGAAATGTTATGACTTTTCCCTAAAAGAAAAAAAACCTTTTTTTTTTTAATTTTAATTTGAGGTGTTGTAAGTTTTTGCAAATCGAGACTGTTCCAGGTCAAATTTGAAACGTTCAGACGGATTTTAGATCTATCAATATTGGTCAGATCTAAGGAAATTGTTTTTTTAAGGAACCTTGAACCTGTAAAACTATAGTATAAAGTATAAATATATATATAAAGTATAAAGGCAGATCATGTCGCTCACTTTATGGTTCGCTGCCACAGTTTTGACCCGAACCCTTCTATGAAGTTATGAAATGCTAACAGTATGTAAGAGTAAAATAGTGACAGTAAAGTCGATAAAGAAAATACAACTGAGGTAGTGACGTGACACTGAATCCTGACGTTCTGGTTGTAACGCTGCCTCAGGTCTCACCTTTATACCCGTTACCGTGACCGCCGTTCATCCCATATTTGCCGTTATGCTCTCCTGCGAACGTTAAAACAATCAGCGTTAAAAAGGAAACAAGGTTTGACAGATAGATTAGGTTTTAGGAGAAAGGGTTAGGGCTCGTATTAGAGGAACTGAAGTGGAATACCAGCCATAATGCATGCTTTTATCACGAAAGCACTTGAAAATGAAAGTGATGGTTTAGAGCAAGTACAAGGAAGAAATTGTGAACTCAAAG
Organism: Cololabis saira; assembly: GCF_033807715.1. Lineage (NCBI taxonomy): Eukaryota > Metazoa > Chordata > Actinopteri > Beloniformes > Belonidae > Cololabis > Cololabis saira. Next base: position 8,915,746 of record NC_084607.1, read on the forward strand.
CTCATCTCTAACGACAGCTGGGTTTTTTTAAAGTACACTTTTACTGGAACTATGACACGATTAGAAAAGAAGGCTAATCTGCAGCGCGGCGAAAACCTTGAGCTCGTTGTGTCATCGTGCAAGCAGATGTGACACATGAGATCACCAGAAACACATTCAGAAGGGCGTCACGAAAGAGGAAGTGTCGGGTTTTCTGGCTTACCCAAGCCATCATGAGCTACTCCGAGCTGCTGTGCACCATAACCTTTGCAAAGAGAAACAGAAGTTTAAAAATACATTCGTTAGAAAAACAGGAGACATTCATGCTGTGATTATGTGCATCAAATGCAGCAGCCGTGCGAAGCCGAGAGGCAGGAGCTCCGCTTCTGCACAAATACTAGGAGCGTTTCAATGATTTTCACGCTCATGCAACTGTGAGTGGAAAGCAACGTGTGGAGGCGCGTGGGACTTGACATTTGTGCATGTCACTTTGTGCATGAGTTTTTTGGGGGGGGTGTGTGAAAGTGTGATTGCAAATCCACCTGGTTGGTGACCTCCGTATCCTGCAGCTGCTCCTGAAACAACACAAAACCCTCAATGAGCTTCTGCTGACAAGCTCAGAGACACAGACCGATGCAACACACGGTATCAGAAATATCAGCGTCTGAACTTCTCTGCAGGCTGATAAAATCAACTGATTGTCAGAAGTGGTTTTAACCTCTATCAGAGTGAAGTGGTTAAAAACAACAAGGGGCTACAGAGGTTAAAGCAAGCGTATGGGCAGAAATATATGCCACTAGAAACTGAATTTGAGTAATTTATGTTTGAATTTGAATTGCTCAACTTGAATAATTGCATTAAAGAACTGAATCGGAATCACATAATTTGAATTTGTATTGTTTAATTTGAATCACTGCATTGAAAAACTGAATCTACATTCAGTTCTCACAATTCAAATTCAGTTCTTGCAATTCAATTTCAATTTCACTGTGCCAGACATCCGGGTCTTTCGGAGGAAGAGCAATCGAGCGCAGATACAAAGAACTCCTTTTCACGTAGCCTACTATAACCTCTATTTTCTTTCAACGATATAAACAACCAATGGGAGCTAGATATTTCGAAACCTATTGTGTTTTCTCCATTCTGTGTAAAAAGTGTAGATTTATATCTTGCCGTTTTGTAGAAAAATTTCTGCACTCGATTGCTCTTCCTCCGGAAGACCCGGATGTCTGGCACAGTGAAATTGAAATTGAATTGCAAGAACTGAATTTGAATTGTGAGAACTGAATGTAGATTCAGTTTTTGAATGCAATGATTCAAATTAAACAATACAAATTCAAATTATGTGATTCAGATTCAGTTTTTTAATGTAATTATTCAAGTTGAGCAATTCAAATTCAAATATAAATTATTCAAATTCAGTTTCTAGTGGCATATATTTCTGCCAATACAAGCGGCCCGTGTACTGAGGCTACGGTCCTCCTGCAGCAGTCGCAGGTTCGAGTCCCGGCCTGCGGCCCTTTGCTGCATGTTGTCCCCATTCTGTCTCTCTACACCCTTCCTCTCTACACTTTAAATAAAGGCCACTAGAGCCACAAAAATCAACAACCTTACACCCCACAATAACTGCACATTTTCCATGATGCAGAACGTCTCACACCTCACAGTCATTCTCATTCTCACCGTATTTGCTGGCGGTTTTGGCACCTTCAGCAACGAGGCTGAGCGGCTGAGAGCCAAACGGATAGCCGACATCACCTAAAGACATAAACTGTTAGATATCAGCTCAAACCGTGGTGGCAGCTGTGATGCTGTTATACACTGACAGGATGTCAAAACACATGACTTGTTGCTATTTTGCTGTTGAAATATGTTTCTTTTAACAGTTGGTTTCATGTTTCCATGTGTCCATACAGCAACCTTCCTATATCCATGACACATTTCTCCCAAGGGAAACTAATTCAAGACAAACATGATGACATTAAGTCCTGATCAGTTTGTTATCTTTGTAAACTGTAATGCTTGTAGATGTAGTGGTGACGAATTAAACACTGAGATTGATTTGGTTGTCCATGCTTTTGTAGCCCTTGCTGACAATGATCAGGGTTGCACATGTTCAAACATTAACCAGTTTAAAAACAAATATAAAAACATGATTCTCACGAGGTACAAAGAGGAAGGGTTTTAGCGGCCTTTAGGGGCCTGTAGATAACACTAGTGGGTGAATGGGTAGATCTGTGTATATTTATGTACAGAAATGGGCAGAAAATTATATATATATATATATATATATATATATATATATATATATATATATATATATATATATATATATATATATATATATGTTTATATATATATATATATATATATATATATATATATATATATATATATATATATATATATATATATATATATATATATATATATATATATATATATATATATAGTGTAAATAAGTATATTATATAAATATTTATATGGGCATGTGTGTACAAATATATAGAAAATATTCAACTATGTGTATGTATGTATAAGTATGTATGTATGTATGTATGTATGTATACTTATATGCATGTATAAGTATGTGTGTGAGTATAATTACAGTATATAATAATAATAATAATAATAATAATTATTATTATTATTATTATTATTATTATTATTATTATTATTATTATTAATAATAGTAATAGTAATAATTCTAATAATAATAATAATAATAATACTGTTACTTAGCCGTGTGAGTACAGTGTGTCAAAATAGCAAGTTTTAAAGGATGAAATTCTTTGTTTTGTTGTTTTTTTCTTAAACTTCTCATGAAGTGTTGTTTCTTTTTTTTTTTTTTTTACATGTACAAAAATAAAATAAATCAAATCAAATCAAATCAAAGTCCTACCTTCCAGTCCGGCAGGAATCATAGGGGCATTACCATAAGGACCTTGCCCTGCTGCACCACCTGCTCACAAGGGAAAAAAACCAACACTTTGGTCAGACTGACTCATACAACCCCAACTTTCTGATATCTGCCTATAGTTCGAGTCTGACTCATGCATGGAAAGCCACACTGGCAGAAGCCTGACTAATCGTGTGTCAGAAGGAGGAGGTCACGTCAGCAGCGCACCATATTTGCCACCAGCTGGGTCCAGTCCTGCTCCAAGTGCTCCTGAAACACAGACGAAAAAGAGGTTTCAGACTTAGAAGACGGTATTCAGACGGTGCCATCGTTGCTGGATAAAAGACAGATCGGGGTCTAATCTGGACTACTTTTGGCAGTTTTACCCTGGTCGAGGCTCTGAACTGTGGGCAGATTTCGATGCAACAATCTGACAGGTTGTCAATCCATCACCATGGCAACACATACAGGGTTGTCTCAGAAAATTAGAATATTGTGATAAAGTTCTTTATTTTCTGTAATGCAATTAAAAAAACTAAAATGTCATACATTCTGGATTCAATACGAATCGACTGAAATATTGCAAGACTTTTATTATTTTAATGTTGCTGATTATGGCTTACAGTTTAAGATTAAGATTCCCAGAATATTCTAATTTTTTGAGATAGGATATTTGAGTTTTCTTAAGCTGTAAACCATGATCAGCAATATTAAAATAATAAAAGGCTTGCAATATTTCAGTTGATTTGTAATGAATCCAGAATATATGACATTTCTGTTTTTGTAATTGCATTACAGAAAATCAAAATATTCTAATTTTCTGAGACAGTCCTGTATATAAGAAAACCCTAAAAAATCCCTGTCCCTGCAGCCAATTTAGAATAAACAATCCCCCTAACATGGAAAACTTTAGATTTTAAGAGCAAGCTAGGGCACTCAGGTGTTTTGGTGCTTTTTAAAATTGATATAAATGTATTTCTCCCTCGTTCGTTATTGCATTCTTGCCTGTGCTGATTAGTTTTGACGCCGTCTGACAACCACACATATCAGCAGACTCTCTTAACCCTCTTCTTGCTCACACTTACCGTATCCCCCCTGGGGATGTCCATTATAGGCTCCATTTCCATTCCCAAGGGCTAAAAAAAAGAAGAGACATGGATCAAGTACTGCTCATTAATGAACCGGTTAATAGTAAACCTTCAAATGTAGTAATATTTAAAGCATCTATGGGAGCAGGAACTCAGAAACCACCAGATGAAACTGGTCAGTTTCTTTCAAACACGATAGCTGCACCAGTGGATATGCAACCGTAGCAGAAGGCCTCTCATTTCTCACGATGCCATATATACACACCTAAATGTATATATGACAGGTTAAGCATCTACGAGCTAGTGCCATCACCTGTTAGAGGTTTTCAGCAGGTATTGTTACCTTTACTCTTTCCTGCTTTGTTCTCAGCCACATCGGCTAACTCTGCAGGGTAACCGAGGTCTGAAACATAGTTCTTATTAGCACTAATTATGGATAAGAGCTAAGAAGTCTGACTTTCCCCCCTTTTATCCCCCTTTTTATTCATTTATCAGACAGCACTCACCAGCTCCTAAACCGTCGCCGTAACCATTACCATAACCTGTTGAGAGAAGGTCAAATGAGTGGAGACAGAGACAGCCGTGATGGAGAATATGTCATTGAAAACAATTTCAGTGCATGAATCTCAGTTTCTTGGCACTTGCACCGACAAGCTGCCTCTCACCAAAGCCATTGCCCGCAGCAACACCGTGGAATCCCGCCGCGCCGTCATGATAGCCTGTGATGAAACATATTAGAAACATTCAGCACAAAGAATGAACCGCTTTTGTCTCATGAAACCTAGCTGGCGAGATATAACCGCGGTAGAGAAAGACTTGATGTTCATTGTGAGCTGAAGAGAGCGCTCACAGGGAAATTATTAGTTTACAAGGCAAAGTAGGAGTAGCAGCTGATTTTCCTTCTCAGTCTGCAGGAGGACCCGCCGCCGACCAAACAACAATGAAAAGGTCTGAGAACGGACTTCGTAAAGGAAAAGTTCTCGTCCTCCACACTTGGGCCCTGTCCCAATATTCCCACTACCCCTACTTTTCATCCCTATCCCTAAATTTTGCGCGTTCCCGTGAGGGTAGTGGTGTCCCAATTCCTCTTTTCACCTAGGGGTAGTGAAGAAAACGAGGGTAGTGACTATGAATCTGTCCCTACGGATCAAGGGTTTTCGGATGCACTCTAGGGGAACTAGGCCCAGAAAAATTTCCCAGAGTGCTTTTCGTCGTCATTTGCAGACTGAATAAAAAAAAAAACATGGCCGACATTTCTTATTTTTTAGTGAGTAAAATCAATATTTTGAGTTAGTTTCTGCATAAAAATGCGTTTTGATTACATTTCTAGCGAGAAATATATATTTTACTTTCATAATATTTACTCAGTGAATGTACATAATCACTCGTTTGCCCGTTGTTGTGAAGTCTTTTTCAAACCTCGCCAGAATAAAGGCTGATTTATGGTTCCACGTTACACCAACGCAGAGCCTACGGTGTAGGTTACGCGGCGACGCGCGCCGTACGCCGTACCCTACGCCGTAGGCTCTGTGTCGATTTAACGCGGAACCATAAATCAGCTCCCGAGCCGGCAGGCAGAAATCCCGACATTTTCGGAGCAAATTTCTTAACAGGCGTAGCTACAACTGTTAGATTTCATCTATTAAACCAACATTTATCTTCCTAAATGATTTATTTCAGCCAGAGGTAATTCTCCACAGAGCTGCAGGTTTCTCCCCGGGACGACGGCGCAGGTTGACCTGGCGATCACGTCTGTACTCCGGCTGCTGCTTCTCATCTCCGAAAACATCAGATCAAATTTCTTAACAGGCGTTATTTGGATAAACTGAGCCCAGGTTGGGGATCGTAACGGTTACTTTTACGCCTGAAAAAATATTAAATTAATAAAGTGGCATATTAACAGCGCTACAGCTGAAATTAAAACAGCTTTTGGCTCTCAGTTTCCTGATTTTAGGGGTGGTGCTGAAAGTAGAAGTAGGGGGAGTATTGGGACAGGACCCTGGGAAGATTTCAAGTGCCCTAAAATCTGTCCCTTCTTTTTTAGGGGTAGTGATAGTGAGGGAGGGCTAGTGGTAGAAAGTAGGGCTAGTGGAAGAAGGTAGGGGGTGTATTGGGATTGGCCCTTGTTAAATTAAAAGGGCTAATAAAATGAACACTTGAACGTGGCATATGTGCATAGGTTACCATGGTAACGGAAGACTAGTCATCACAGTCAGATAAGCATTTGTGTTGAGCCTGACAAAAAGACCCTCTCCCAGAATATCATCATGTATTATATTGACCTCAGGCGCCACGGTTACGCCTGGAAAGAGGCAGAAACCCCGTCACGAATAACACAGACGTGTATTCAAACCAGACTCAAATGATCTCCTTATTATGCTGTGGCCTTTTATTTTATTTGACAAATCACGGATGTCACCCAGTTCTTTTATCAGGTCTCATCAAAGCTGTCATGTAACCCAGTAAGTACATAAAAGGCCTCCAAATGTACATCTGGCGCTTTAAGTTTCATGTGGTGAGAAATAAAAAGCCACACAGGATGGTGGACGGTCGTAAGTGGAAATAATTCAGCAGACTCACCGTTCGTCTTCCCTCCGACACCGTGGGGATACCCACCCTGTCCAAGTCCAGCTGCACCTTACAGTTCAAATTCATTTTAATGAGAATGAGAGAGAGAGAAAGAGAGGGTCACGGCGTGGTTAACTAACAGGAAGGGATTAAAAAAATCCACACGGACCCTCATCCTCGCCTCCCCGACTAATCCATATACGCACCTCCAAGTTTTCCGGCTGCACCGCCCAGGTACGGGCCCTGTCCCAGGCCCTGTCCCAGGCCTGCACACACAACACAGGACACTTTACTACAGGCAGTACTGGAGTTGAGGGGGGATGAGGGGGGATGGCATCCCCCCCGAAATAAAAACGGTCAAAATCATCCCCCCCTGAAATAAAAACGGTCCAAATCATCCCCCCTGTAAAACTGCCATCCCTCCTTTCCATCCCTTATGTCATTTCATCAATGAATGTGGTTTTACTGCTATTTCAACATTTAGAGTCATCACCAGAAAAATAACACCAGAAAAATAACTTATTTGACAATTTTCACCTGTTTCAAGTACATTTTCACTTGAAATAAGTAGGAAAATCTGCCAGTGGGATTTATCTTCTTATTACAAGCAAAAAAATCTTGTTCCACTAGCAGATTTTTCTACTTATTTCAAGTGAAAATCTACTTGAAACAGGTGAAAATTGTTGTTTTTTACAGTGATGAGTCTTGTTTTAAGTGTAATGAGATTTTTTTTACTAAAATGAGACATTTTAACTAGAAATAAGACAAATATTCTTGTTAAGATTTTGAGTTTTTGCTGTGATCCATTTTACTTATCCTGTGAAGGACAGAGTCATATTGATAAGTTCAGAAAACTGTTTTTTATTGTTGTGTTTTGATGTATTTGATGTAAGCCCAGTGGATATTTAAAGCTTACAGAAGGCTGCATTTAACTGCTGCTATGTCATTCCTGCAGTATTTCTGCAGGTGTTTTGGTCACTGCTATTATTTGTAATATATTATATTATTTGTAATCAGCACAAATTATCTGTCCCCATATGATAAAATCCACCATCCCCCCTGATTTCTTTTTACAACTCGAGCACTGACTACAGGTCATGTTTCATCTCCATCAGTGCCTCCGTCTCCTGAAAAGTAGCGTTACTCTTATAAAAGTGTGTAATGTTTGGATTTGCCACAACCTGGTCCGTAGCCCCCGTTGCCCATGTTGGCCCCCAGGTAGTTTCCTCCTCCGCCGTTATGACCTGTAGGGGAAGGAATGATAATTTACCGTCAATATTTCAAACCTGCTTCGGCTGGAGCTGCTCCAAACTGTTCTGATCTCATTTGGAGATTGCAACAAGATGCTGTGGGTGAGGTTAATGGGTTTGAAGCTGTGAAGGGACATGTGAGACCATAACATTCTGTTATCTTTGTTGAAATTGTGATGTTTTAAGGTTCCTGGAACAAATCCTGAAATCCAAATGCTGAACCGACTGAAATCCACTTGAAGAGGCAGAGCTAACAAATGCAGAGTGACATGAAAGGGTAATAAAGCATAAATAGGTCAGATTTGAATACAAACATAGAGATAATTAAAAGAGTCAGGGAGATTAGAGATTCCTCTCGCTCTCATCCGTGAGCTGCTGAAGGTCCTGCAGGTTCGGAGCTGAATGACGGAGGTAGATTGTTGAAGGATTAAATAAAATAAGACATTAAGCAGCTTTTTCTACCAGAAGCAAACTTTGTCTCAGCTTACAATGTAGTGAAATGTTGAAGTGTGTGTGGTGTGTGCTGACTTCAAGAGCTGCACCGCAAACAAGGCATGAAAACAAGACATGAGGCACCAGTGGAAAGGTTAAGACAATACATACACATAATCAGAAAGGCACTATGACACGGATGAATCAAGCCATTAAAAACTTTAAGAAAGTTAGGAACAAACAGACAAAACCTCAAATATTTGTTGACACTGATTAAGGACAGTACCATTTATGTCAAATAGAAATTAGGTAAATTACTAAAATTTACATTTGGAGAGACCTTTTGGAAAAGAATCTAATTACAAAGAGAAAAAAAAAGAAAGATGCGCTAGATCAAGCAAGAGAAATAAAGGTCAAACTGTATATTAAGGTGATTGAGAGTAGGAATGGGAATTTGTCATCTCGCGGTAAAAACGACAAATTCCTGTTAATGATACGTGAAGGAAGGAAGGAAGGAAGGAAGAAAGAAAGAAAGAAAGAAAGAAAGAAAGAAAGAAAGAAAGAAAGAAAGAAAGAAAGAAAGAAAGAAAGAAAGAAAGAAAGAAAGAAAGAAAGAAAGAAAGAAAGAAAGAAAGAAAGAAAGAAAGAAAGAAAGAAAGAAAGAAATGAGCCAGGAAGGAAGGAAGGAAGTAAGGAAGGAAGGAAGGAAGGAAGGAAGGAAGGAAGGAAGGAAGGAAGGAAGGAAGGAAGGAAGGAAGGAAGGAAGGAAGGAAGGAAGGAAGGAAGGAAGGAAGGAAGGAAGGAAGGAAGGAAGGAAGGAAGGAAGGAAGGAAGGAAGGAAGGAAGGAAGGAAGAAATTAGCCTGAAAGAAAGAAAGAGTCATTCCAGTTTTGCAGTACAGGTGGACTCATTTAATTGGTTTTTATTAATTAAATTTAATTGGTGTAGTGTAGTAGTATTTAGTATTCTTTTAGAGCAGTGTTAGTGGTGATAGATTTATAGTTACAAAGGTGGAATTGGTATTTTTTCGTCATTTTTATCGTTATCGGGATAAATGCCAGAAATTATCGTGATACATTTTTTAGTCCATACCGCCCATCCCTAATTGAGAGTGCATGAGCAAAAAAAAGAACAAAAAAGATAAATGCAATAAAAAAAAACAGTGTGAAAGCTGAAAGAGACAAAGCTGAGCTCTTACTTGCGGCTTGTGTATTCCTCCCAGCCTGCCCCGGGATACGAAGGGCTTTATAATCTCTCATTACATGCTCAGGTTGAGAATGGTGTTTTGCATCAGGTGCAGTAAACCTTTCCGGCCCTTCTCCGGCCGGGGTCATGTCTAAACTCTGGGGTCGAGTTTCCCCAGGGATCACCGGTGCAAAGCCATGCTTTCCATTTTCAAGTCCTCCGATCTGAAATCCATCTGGGTTCCCGGTCGCAGGTCCGTTGGGGTCCCGCCTGAGGCCAGGAGCTGATAAAACCCCATGCAGTGGGGAGAACACTTTGCCTCCGACATCAGGACCTTGTGAAAGAGGAAGATGATGGATTGTGTCTTTTTGTCCTGATGGGTTTGGACGTCCGAGATTTCTGGTCGCTTCACCATCATGTGGCTCAGGCGCTAAACTGTGAATCCTTTCAGGGTCTGCTTCTACCAACTCAAGGTGTCTGATTTTTAGTTTATCTAATAAACCAGTAGAGATCTCACATAGAGATTTGCATTTTTTAGGCTTTTGATTTTGTTGCGTTGGCACGTCTAAGTCTTTGGTACTGGCAGAACCCAGAGTCCTGATCTTGTCCTTATCGGCCGGGGGTTCTCTCCTCACATCACCTGCTGCCAGCGTGTCTTCAGGACTCATTAAACCCCTCGTTTCATGTTCTGGCTGTGCTTGTGAAACAGCCACACCATCGTGAGGCCGTCCTGGTGTAAGACTTGGTGACTGACCGTCTGGATATATGCGTTCAACAATAATTCTTGTGTGTAATTCAGGAACAGTGGAACCGAATCTGCTGCCCGGCACCTCGAGTCCACGTGGTTTGTCTTCTCTTCCGTACGGGTGACCTAAACCTCTGTTCTGTTCTCTCTTAGGATGCTGACCGGCCTGGCCCAGACTGGCCATCACAGGTCCACCCAAATCTGCCGCGGACACACCTGACAGAAAAATAACATCATGCATCCACACCTTCCTGTCGGGTCAGAAACAACAGTGCTTCTCTGAGGCTGCTCTGAAACCACCAGAGCACGCACACAATAAATAGATAAATAAATAAATAAATAAATGGAATTACTTCAACATCAAACCGGAAAAAAATGATCCTGTTTGCTGTGTAATTAATCCAGTTTCATAGGACAGATTCAATGCCATAATTAGGAAATGAATCATCAGAGAAACGATACAAAAGTGTGAAAATACACACACAATTATCCTCATTCACACAGTGAGACGAGAGCAAAAACAGAAATATATGAAACAGCTCAAAGTGTGTCAGTGGCATTAAATATATGTTAGTGTTAAAGCACAAGAAAAAAACATCTGATTCAGACAAACAACCGAAACACAAAACAAAGTCACTTGAAAGCAGAAGCTTTTCAGTCAAGAGTTCATTATGTGAGAAAAAAGAAATAAAGTAATTACTTCTTACGTATGCAGGTTCAAGATGTATTGTAAACCTCAGATGTATAATGATAAAATAAAAAAAAGACACCCCACGGTCAAAGAGCTTGTACCGCCTTTGGAGTTAACGCACACTTGAAGGCTCCAGAAGAGCAAACTGTTAACATTTCTGCTATTATAGATTTAGTGAAACTTGCTGATCGATTGATGTCTGGAATAAACAGCAGGAAATGTCATTGTAGATCCTGAAAATGAATGTCCAACTGTGTAAACACACAATTGGACATTACATGACTTTATTCCAATTAATTTCACAATATTTGTATTACAAAAAAAAAAACTTTCTATTTTAAACAGCAATTTACAGTGAAAAGTGTTTGATTTTGAAGTGCAATGTGATTAAATTGACATTATTTGTGCTGAAATGTCCTACATTGTGTTGTTAAGGGCCTTTGTTTGCTTGTTTGTTTAGTTGCTTGTTAATTTGTGACCCTTTCTACCTTTTTAAGAGTAAAAATTGTTTAGTTGGAGTGCTGTCCTGCACATGTTTCTGGTTTAGTTTTTATGAATATTACCAAGGCTTATATTTTACAGCCTTTCACCAGTAAAAATTGAAGAAATCTAAATGGCGGGAACCCCTGCCTGAACAGACTCAGAAAATAACCCTATGGCTAGTAAATCAGATATTGTAAAACAACAACCTGCACTATTTACTCATCACGCATCGACTCAGATTTACTGTCCGGCTGAAACTCTACGAGCTGAAACCTCATCTGCAAACACAACGCCAAACAGAAACTGATGATCGCTTTATGTCAGGTTTGTGCAGATTTGTGACTTTGTGCAAATAAGAACCAGCATTAATTTTACATCAGGAAATCAGGGAATGACAAGACAACAATTTTACACAGGCAAACTGCAAAAACCCAGAACTGATTGAGACATAAAGCAACACAGACTACAGGCAGCTCTGGTGATTGTTCTACATAAGATTGTGTTTCCTTAATAAAAGCGTAGATGACAAAAAGCAAACACAGGACACCTTGGCCCAGCCATCCTTCACTCTGCGATGATCAAATAAAGGGCTCCGAGTTCAATGCATTGGGACAAAAAGAAAGAGAAACTGTGCAGATACCTTAGATTGAAATAATCGCACCCTTGCAACTTTGTTTAATAAGGATAAAGGCCGTGTGTGTCGGTAGTAGAGGCTACGAGACACAATGCAATACTCGTATTGAGCAGAATGATCAACATTTGGGGTCTTTAGGTGAGACATGATTTTCCACTCACCTTGTCGTACTCCAGGATAGGTCATGCCTGGAAAAGCTCCGTATCCTGGCAAAGAAACAAAGAGCTTTCTTCATTTTTACATCCCAGAGTGACACAGATGCATCCTGCCTTATATCATGTTCAAGGAGAGAGAGGTTGGGATCCACATAAGTTACGGGAGAGGTTGTTTAGTCACATACCTGGAAGAGTGCCGTGGCCATTACCATAACCTGGAAAGTCACCAAAATGCATTTGTCACTAATTGCAATAATTTCTGAACATAATTAGCTGAATTTCAGCATGAAATCTCTCTGTATTCGTCACTCTTACCCCGTTTCCCTGCATGGCCCAGACCCAGTCCGTTTGGAAGGCCATGTCCCAGTCCCACTCCTGCACCCAAGTTGGCACCTGCAACAAGAGAGATGTTGTATATTTAACTGTTAATTGGTTCAGAACCGAACGCAGGAGATGTGTGTAACGCTGTGAGGGTTTGATGATTCACCGTAAGGTCCCTGGTTGACGTATCCACCCTGCTTCAACGCTGCTTTCCCTCCTAATCCCAGAGACCTGTAGCCTCCTGAACGAGATGAAATGAACACATTTCAGAAGGTTCTACAAACAAAAACAGCAAGTTTTTACACAATAAGCCACATCAAATGAGTTAGGATAATAAAGTATATCGTTTTTGGAGACTTTTTAATTTTATGAATGATGCATAACCTAAGTGCGTCATTCATGCTGCATCGTTTGTGCATTCACGGATGCACAAGCAGCTTTGACTGCTGCTTACCAACACCATGATGGGCCACAGGATAACGTCCAACTGAGATGTAAAACAGAAAAAGTGCAAACCTGACTCATCTTATGTAATACTGTTATGAGACGATGTAGAAAGAGAACATACTTCCAGTCTTCATTGCTTTGGTGCCGTACCGGCTCCCCAGGGCGCCGAGTGGACCTGTGATTGAAAAATATAAAAACATTGCTTTTTACCACACTATTCAGCCTCTTTTCTGTTTTCAAGACAATATTCAACTAATGAAAACATCATATGTCCATCTAATGCAATAACTAAACCAAATTAACAAATGTTAAAGTGTTGGATACAATACTATTCAATATGCACACCCTGTAAATCTGCAACGCCCGCTTACAATCACGTCTCTGGGTGCTAGAATAGAATAGAATATCCTTTATTTTCTCCCTCAGTGGGGAAACTTATTTGTTGCAGTACACACATATAGGGGAGGGGTAAAAGACAATAAAAAATATATAAAAAATACAAAAGATACGTATAAAATATGTATAAACAGGATATGTATAAAAATCACTTTTATGTATATACAGTTAACAGTGCAGAAAAAGCAGGTGGAGTGTGAGGTAGATTGGCAGATATTGCACATCTCAAGTTATTGCACATATTATTGTTATTGCTACAGAGTGACATGGTTATTTGAGATGTTCCTTGTAAATTAGCCCCTGAATTGTGTCATCATTTATCCTCAGATAAATGTGTGCTGGAAGAGAGACTGACCTCCGGGTTTGACTCCGATTCCAGGGCCTGAAAGACATGTATCAGAGACACATAAACAAGAAGCATGCACGCTTCACATCTGCAGAATCCTGATGTTCTGCTGGCAGCGTGACTTATTTATTTTAAAAAAAGTCAAAAATGCAAGAAGTTAGAATAAAGTAACATTTAATGGTATACCTTTACCTGGCAGCATCCTCGCATAGTTCACATTTTGAGGTTTAGTCCCTGAAAAAGTAAAGATATAATATCATTATTGTAAAAACATGATTGATTTCTTTTTCCCTCTTACTTATTTTTCTGGCAATAAAAAAATAAAACGATTACATTAAATAGATATGTTAATATGTACCAGGTGCAAAAGTTGCACAAGGTACAAAAAAAAAATTACTTTTCAAACATCCATCCACTACTTGGAAATGTCAGTCTTAATAAGAAATAATAAGGATGGATACTAATGTGAAATACTGCATGAAGAAGTGAGAGTTAGAATGATGTTTTCAAGACAGGATCGAACAAATTCTGCTGTCAGTTCTGGGGTAAATCGCAATTTCAAATGAATTTCAGACTTTATGCAGGAGGATGTTCTTTATTGTGTTTAGAAGAAGAAAAATAGCCTTTATTGTAATAGTATATGTTATGCAGTAAATTGGGAAAATAAGTAATGTCCATAAATGGTGTAATTGGTCAAATATTCAAAAATACTTTAATATTAAAAATACTAGTCTTTATGAAATTCTAAATGTTTAAGATAATAATAATAATAATAATAATAATAATAATAATAATAATAATAATAATAATAATAATAATAATAATAATAATAATAATAATAATAATAATAATAATAATAATAATAATAATAATAATAATAATAATAAAGATCAAAAGGTCACTTGAAGGTTTCATGGCGACTGCAGCCTGAGTGAGCATTAGCAGAAACACAGACAGCCATTGATGGAGAAAGTTGATGGAGAAAGAGGAGTTTGTCAGTTCTCACAATCTGTCGTCAGATTTTGCCTCCATCTGTCACCTTGACATCACAAGCTTTTGATTTGTCGAAATAAGAGAATGGAAACCACAGTGACTCGATGGTGTCACTGATATCGGAGCCAAAAGCTTGCACGGTTCAGCGCTCCGCCTCCCTCAATCTCACCGACGTGATATTTAACACGTGAGTGAGGAGATGTCATCAAAGACTCTGATGCATCAAAGCTGTAGCTGTGAAATCAGACTGCTTTTTAAGGGTGCATTGATCTATTTCATCCAATTCATTTATAATTCAGAGTTACAAAAAAAACTCTGTTTGCATCATTTCCCTTTTCAACCACCCTCAAAAGAAAAAGATCTCATTCAAAAATAAAATATGCAGCAGTCAAACCAGACAAACTTGTGTTTTTTTTGTGATTAACTGAATATAATATTTGAAAAATACTAAAGAGGAATCAAAAAGAGGGAAATATTACAAATAATTACCGTAATGTGGTGTTAAAGGAAAGCTAAAACACGGTCAACTAAATCAAATTCAACTAAACTTAGTTGTAAACTTGTTTCTTACCGCCTTGCAGGGTTTGCTGAGCCAAACAGAGAATCAGGGAAGTCTGAAGCAGCGCTCGGAGCAGCATGATGGAGCAGGAGAAAGACAGCAGCACTGGGTGAGAAGCAGCCAATGGACATATGGACAAAAACAGAACTGGTACTTATAGCATAACTGACTCTCTTTTATATGCGTTTCTTTTTTTTTTTTTTTTTTTTTTTCCCCTCTCTCTGATACACTCCCACTGACCAGTCCTGCCTTCTCAACACACATACTTTTATGACTGGGCTCACACAGAAGATCTGAGAGTTTTCATTTTCTCAGAAAACTCATATCTAGCCTTAAATGATCTCAACGCTTGACATGTTGCACAAAGAAAATCATGAAACATGGCAAACGTTTGTGCATGCTGCATTGGAGCCAATGGTTCGAGAGCCTCTGATAATTCATCACTCTAATCAGGAATGTTTTACTGCATTTAAATACAACCGTTTCTTTTATATAAGAAAAGAAATAACATGAGACCAAAAACATGACTGTTCTCAAAAGAAAAGGCTTCTGACTTTACAAGAAAAGGGAATAAAAATATACGTGAATGTCAGACAATAATTATGCCAGAAAAAGTTGAAGATACTTTTCATAGGCAAATAGACACAATTTGCAAAAAGAAGCTTTTAATACATAATATTATTAGTCTCTGCATTGGATTTGTGGCTCTGCAGGAGTTTGTCTGCTTGATGTCGCTGCCACTTCATGTGCCTGATAGCTCGGGGCGGCATCAGTCTGCATCAGTCTGCAGCAAATCAGTTCCCAAACTGCACGCGACTGGGATGCCTTCAGCAGCGCCGAAAAGCCACATATACACAAATAATATTGTTTTCAGGGACAGAAATGTACAGATTTATAAAGCAAACTGACTCATACATGCACAGATATTCTCCCTCACATAGATTCAGTGGCACGGTCTGGGATAAATTATAATGTCTTGGATTTTTACTGTTAATTATTTTATGACAGATGTATTTAACAGGGTTTTCCTGCAAACAAACTTGTCTGCTTTAACTTCTGTTGATTTATGTTCCTGTTTTTGTACAAAATATCAAATATATGACCTTTTTAGGGTGTAGAAGTGACGGAGAGCACACAAACACAACCTCTTTATGCTTTTCAACTATCCTGGAACAAAAAATATTTGAAAATACATCGTAAATGTGTCTTAATTATATTTGCTGGTGACTTCATGGGCTTCGGTAACAACTGAACTTTGTAAATGGATAAAAAAATATATATTTCAAGGTGTTTTTCGTGTGGTTTTCCACAGAAGAGCGCTGTGATCGCTGTGATCGCTGCTGTCCTGGTCTCTTTAGGCCTACAAAGTGCGAGACTGCAGTTTGTTGAGACTGCGTATAAGAAGCATGAGGCCGCAGAAGCACCTGCAGCCTTTAGGATAATCTTTACAGTATATACTGTGGGAGGTCTGCTATAACAGACGTTTCTCAATGCAAAGTTTACGTCTTCACCTCAGGCTCGACAGCGCTCAATGCAAACGTCTGACTAGAAAACCACATATTATGGTTAGATTTGGAGAAGAAACAACTTGTTTTCACGCTGCCGTAGGAAAACTGTTGTCACATGTGCGGACCACCACATCGTCTCCCCTGGTGGTACTGAACACATGACAATAACATAACCCCCATCTGAGTCATGACTCCTCCACCCGTGATTCACCTCTAAACATTTGTCCGTCTGCATCTGCTTCATATATTAGGAGTGTGTCCGTTTTTCGAAAGGAGACGTCGGAGCTTGGAGGAGAAGAGCTGCTGGATGTCGGAGGTAAGACGGAAGGTGCAGACTGGGCCGGCTCGCTCGTTGAGAGATTAACTGTAAGATCAGTGACATCTGGGTAATGTGGTTTTTTATCAAGACATCATTAGAATATTTTAAAAAACAAAAGAACTCCTCAACTTGTCTGAAAATTGTGTATATTAAACCTCAGATAAAAAACAAACAAAGAGAATGATTAAATTATCATGGTATAGTCCAGGGGTCGGCAACGCAAAATGTTGAAAGAGCCATATTGGACCAAAAACACAAAAAACAAATATGTCTGGAGCCACAAAAAATTAAGTCTTGTATCAGCCTTATAATGAAGACAACACATGCTGCATGTATCTATATTAGTTATAACTGGGGGAGATTTTTTTTTTTCATTATGCACTTCGAGAAAAAAGTCGAAATGTCGAGAAAAAAGTCAAAATTTCAAGAAAAAAGTCTAAATGTTGAGAAAAAAGTCAAAATTTCGAGAAAAAAGTCGAAATGTCGAGAAAAAAGTTGAAATGTCGAGAAAAAATCTCGGGAAAAAAAATCGAAATTTCGAGAAAAAAGTCGAAATGTCAAGATTAATGTTGAAGTACAATCTTGAGACAAAAGTCGAAATGTCGAGATTAATGTTGAAGTACAATCTTGAGACAAAAGTCGAAATGTCGAGAAAAAAGTCAAAATATCCAGATTAAAAAGAAAAGGAAAAAGAAAGAAAAAAAGAGGAAAAAAGGAAAAAAGAATAAAGAAAGAAAAAGGAAAAAGAAGAAAAAAAGAAAAAAAGGAAAAAAAGAGAAAAAAATTTAAAAAAGGAAAAAAAAGAAGAAAAAAGGGAGAAAAAAAAAGGTTAAACATTTTTGAAAAAGTTCCAGGAGCCACTAGGGCGGCGCTGAAGAGCCGCATGCGGCTCTAGAGCCGCGGGTTGCCGACCCCTGGTATAGTCCATCTACTATCCATCATCACCCCTACTCCACTGTCAAGCACGGTGGTGGAAGTTGATGATTTGGGTTTTTTTGCAACCATAGGAAGTGTTTTAGAGTCAAATGTGAGCTGAACAGCTGAAGCTATCCATCCCACATGTGCTGAAGCTGCTTTTCCTTCTTCTTCCTGATTAGGGGTTCTGGCGCAGAGCCCCCACCCGAACAGCACCGCCAAACGTCACAAGTGGCATTTAAGCGTCAGGTCGCTGCTTCAACCCTTGCCAGTACACTGGCATCACCTCTGTGGTTCTAACTTCTGGATTCCTCTCGGTAAATATGTGTTTTTCCAGGTGTGAGTTTCAGTTTTTTTCACTCTCATCCTGCAGATTTACATCTCCGGTTCTCCTCGGCCTCGCTCTCACCCACATTACTCAGTTGACAGTACTTTTCCTGACATGGCCTTTGCCCTCTGAGTTCTGGTTTCGACTGAATTTACTTTTTGGGAGAATTGTTCACGGTTTCCAAGAGGTCTTGAGCTTTTTGGGAACTTTCCCTCCTCTTTTGTAATCATTTTTACTTTGTTTTCTTCATAACTGACTGATTTGTGATCCTGCACCTGGTTGCTTTTAACTATATATAAACACACTGGTATCTTATTACCCGTTAAATAACACAAGTTCATCTTATGTGCTAGTATGCAAAACTAAAAGAGGATTATCTTTATTTTTCTTCTAAATTATCATGTGTTAGATGATGGTTTTATACTTAATTGGCCACATAATCTTGAGGTTTTTGGGGTTTTTTTTCACTAAAATCTCACCTTCTTTTTTGGTTTAGATATTCTAGATCAGGGGTCGGCAACCCAAAATGTTGAAAGATCCATATTGGACCAAAAACACAAAAAACAAATATGTCTGGAGCCGCAAAAAATGAAAAGTCTTGTGTAAGCCTTAGAATGAAGACAGCACATGCTGCATGTATCTATATTAGTTATAACTGGGGGAAGATTTTTTTTTTCATTATGCACTTCGAGAAAAAAGTCAAAATGTCGAGGAAAAAGTTGAAATGTTGAGAAAAAAGTGGAAATTTCGAGAAAAAAGTCGAAATGTCAAGATTAATGTTGAAGTACAATCTTGAGACAAAAGTCGAAATGTCGAGAAAAAAGTCAAAATTTTGAGAAAAAAGTCGAAATGTCGAGAAAAAAGTCGAAATGTCGAGAAAAAAGTCAAAATTTCGAGAAAAAAGTCAAAATTTCGAGAAAAAAGTCGAAATATCGAGATTAAAAAGGAAAGGAAATAGGAAGAAAAAAAGACAAAAAAAAGGGAAAAAAAGAAGAAAAAAATTTAAAAAATAGAAAAAAAAGAAAAAAAGAAGAAAAAAATAGAAAAAAGGGAAAAAGAAGAAAAAGAAAAAAAGAAAAAAATAGAAAAAGGTAAAAAGAAGAAAAAAAGAAATAAAGAAGAAAAAAAGGACAAAAAGTCAAACATTTTTGAAAAAGCTCCAGGAGCCACTAGGGCGGCGCTAAAGAGCCGCATGCGGCTCTAGAGCCGCGGGTTGCCGACCCCTGTTCTAGTTGGAGAAGTTACATACTTAGACGTCTGCCGAATCCCAAAACTGTCCGTGTCCCATT
The DNA here is from genome assembly GCF_033807715.1 of Cololabis saira. Classification (NCBI taxonomy): domain Eukaryota; kingdom Metazoa; phylum Chordata; class Actinopteri; order Beloniformes; family Belonidae; genus Cololabis; species Cololabis saira. The sequence goes on from NC_084607.1 coordinate 8,935,276, forward strand.
TGCATAAATGAGTGGATCTCAGTTGAATCCCTAAATCTGACCAGTGCGTTGTTAGATAAACCCTCCTCATCCTCTCTAGACTTCGGCTACGGCAGGTTTTATTTTCTTAGGCTGGGGACTGGAACAGAAGTGTTTATCAGAGGTTTCACGCTCTTCTTATTCCAGTTGTGGAGCTCCGCGGGCTCCAGGGGGCTCAACATTAGCGTTCAGCTCCATGTAGCGTGCAGACTGGGGGGAATAACAGACCCAAAGAACGATGGTGCTGGCACTGCTTTTAGTGTTTAAGCTAAAAGTCATAGACCAGAAATCATCAAGGGGCTGAAATCTGTTTACGTGAATTCACCCTCCAACCAGCCAAAACAGCACGTTTTAGTATTTCAAGAGAATAGATCAGGGAGAGAATGACGGTGCTTTTCATACATTTTTTAAAGAAGAAACTATCTAAAGAGACTGAAATCATATTATTCCCCCCCGGAGCATTGATGAAGTATTTTTTTTAATTGAATTGACTTGAAAAAGTTGAGTTAGACAACAGAAATCTGTCACTTCAAAGACTTCAGCAGGCTGTCAGTGGTTCTGAACATTTCCACTTGCATGTTGAGTTTATACTCAAACATGCTTCAAACAAGTTGCCTACTGTAAAACCTGGGCACTGTTTCAGTGTGCTTGTGCCAGGCCCTAATGAACATCCGACAGATGATAGACACCCCATTTGCTCCGTCTGCACGGATCATACTTGAGTGATGGACAGCACGTGGAAGTTTCCACTGCAAAGAAAGTGGCTCAAAATTTTCTAAATCGCCTGCCGTCTCAGTGCAGCCAGCAGATTGTTGATGGAGAACTTTTAAATGGTTTGCTCAAGTCTCTGTTGCCAGTCCCCGGGCGACACTCAGCCCATTAAAGCCGCATTTACACTGCCCTGCTGTCATTCTTTGGAGCCCATTAGGTTATATTACACTCGGTTTTGTTATGTTGGTGCAGGTGGCATCGACCATTGCACTGGCCTGAATCAAGACTCATTTCCACTGTCGGTAATATACTATAGAGAAGAAAGATTCAGACAAAATGAGAGAGGGAGGTGGGGAAAAAGCAATAAAAACAATAATTCTGCTTTGTTTTGTCCTTCTCATCACTTTCATGTGATGTCTACATGGGTGCCACAGGGATCTGTGCTTGGCCCTCTTCTCTTTTCATTGTACGCCATCTCACTAGGTGAAATCATCAGCTCTCATGGCTTCTCCTACCACTGGTATGCCGATGACACCCAGCTTTTCCTGCCGTTTCAATGTGAATGTCAGCGTGTCTTTCTGATATTTCTGCACAGATGAAGGACCTTCATCTTCAGCTAAATCTGTCCCAGACTGAGCTTATCATCTTATCAGCTTATCATCCGCATGCGGCTCTTTAGCGCCGCCCTTGTGGCTCCTGGAGCTTTTTCAAAAATGTTGACCTTTTTTTTTTCATTTTTTTCTTCTTTTTTTTCTTCCTTTTTCCTTTTTTTCTTCTTTTTTCCTTTTTTCTCTTTTTTTCTTCTTTTTTTTCTTTCTTCTTTTTTTTCCTTTTCTTCTCTTTTTTTTCTTCCTTTTTCCTTTCCTTTTTAATCTCGATATTTTGACTTTTTCTCGAAATTTTGACTTTTTTCTCGACATTTTGACTTTTTTCTCGACATTTCGTCTTTTTTCTTGAAATTTTGACTTTTTTTCTCAACATTTCGACTTTTTTCTCAACATTTCGACTTTTTTCTTGAAATTTTGCCTTTTTTTATCGACATTTCGACTTTTTTCTCAACATTTCGACTTTTTTCTTGAAATTTTGACTTTTTTTCTCGACATTTCGACTTTTTTCTCGACATTTTGACTTTTTTCTCGAAGTGCATAATGAAAAAAAAATCTTCCCCCAGTTATAACTAATATAGAAACATGCAGCATGTGTTGTCTTCATTCTAAGGCTTATACAAGACTTTTCATTTTTTGCGGCTCCAGACATATTTGTTTTTTGTGTTTTTGGTCCAATATGGCTCTTTCAACATTGCCGACCCCTGGTCCAGCCAGTCACTCCTTCCCTCCTCAGATAAGCGTTCAGCTGGATTCCAGCACACTTGTGCCCCCCTCTTCTGCTAGCAATCTTGGTGTCATATTAGACAGCCCGCTGACCTTTAAGGACCACGTTGCTTCGGTTCCCGGTTTTGCATATTTGCTTTTTACAACATCAGGAAAACCAGACCCTACCTGACAGAACATACGACATGGCTCTTGGTTCAGGCTCTGGTCAGGTCACGTATTGACTACTGTAATTCTTTGTTGGTCGGCCTTCCTGTGTGCTCAATTAAACCTCTGCAGATTAACCAGAATGCAGCAGCACGTCTGGTCTTCAACCAACCCAAGCTAGCTCATATCACTCCTCTGCTAATCACCCTGCACTGGCTTCCAGTTGCAGCATCAAGTTCAAAGCTCTGCTTCTGGCTACCAAACACTTACCCAAACGGCTCCTGCCTACCTTCACTCCTTCATCCAGAGCTACACTTCCTCTCCACAGCTCCGCTCAGCCAGTGAAAGAAGCCTGGTGCTTCCACCACAACGTGGCGTGAAATCAGTATCCAGACTCTTCTCCTCCATTGTTCCCCGATGGTGGAACGACCTACCAAACTCTGTCCAATCCGCAGGGTCCGAACCTACTTTTAAGAGCAAGCTAAAGACTCATTTCTGCATCTAATAAACTTCTCTGTTCATCAGAATGAGTTAGGAGATTTGTCCAGCTCTTTGCAGGAGTCAGCACTGAGAAAAGCTGCTGGCACTTCTGCCATGATGATATCATGATGGTGAAATTTAAGACTTAGTTTTGCTGTATAAAAGGACTGTTGTGTTGAGTGGGAAGGAAACAAAAAAAGGTCCAACAAAAAAAATCAAACTGTGTCCAACTGGACTCTCAGCAGTCTGACCAGCACTGATCCAGCTGGACTTCCTATGTGATTTCTTGCTTGTGTTGTTCTCTCAAATGTGAGTCACTTTGGATGAAAGCATCTGCTAAATCAGTGGTTCCGAACCTTTTTTCAATGAAGCCCCCCCTACTTGTGTCTAAGACCAGCCCCCCGACCCGTACGTACTAGCAGCAAAAGAGTAAAGTTATTCGTTACAAACCTTTAATTGAAAAAAATGAACATTAATTATGTTTTTTTGATACATTTCTCTTTGGTTTACCCTGTACTTTGTTTTTCTCACCTTCCTTTTGTGTCACCAATGTATAAAATACACACAAAAAATAATTGCAAGGACATAAAAATATTTCTGAAAAATGTCTCTTTTAATATGAGAGCAACATTTTTTAACATTTTTCCTTTAACAACCTGTCGGAGTAGTAGTATGATTAAATGTTGAATAATGATATAATAATACATTTTTAAGTTTTTATCCTGATAAATAACTTAGTATTTTAAAATGACCAAAATATATTTCTAAGTGGGTTTATACAGACTTGGATTACAGTATTCCATTAGGTGTGTTATTATGATTTTTTTTTTAACATGTTTCTTTATTGGGTAATCCATGTAAATTATATTACACAGTAAACATTTCTTTTAAAGGGTTCGACAGAATACCCCGTTTTATATTTTACCATACACACTCAAAAAAATAAATAAATAACTAAATAACTAAATAGAATTAAAAATAAATAAATAAATAAATAAGGACACAAGACTTAACATAACAAACACCCCAAAACACACACACTGCAAAATACGTAATTATAAACAGGTCCCAAAGTAAGTACCGATTACCAATCAGACTCTGACTGAAGACAATAATAATAGGACAAATAAAGTAATAAACTAAAATACACGACCCACGCAAAACAGCAGCAACAAAAAAAAATTAAAAAATAAAAATAAATTAAAAAAACAAAATAAGATAAATAAATAAAAATTTAAATAAACTGACGTAAGAGGAACCTTAAAAAAAAAAAAAAGAGACATGGTTAGCAATATCATACTTCTCTGTAATTAAGTTAAATCAGATTAAATTAATCTTCAAAGGATGCCAAAGAATTAACAAAAGAAAGAATAGGTTCCCAAATATAAGAGAACTTATCATGATTTTTTATTTATTTAACATGTGTAAATATAATTTTTACAACTGCATATCCTGAAAGCAGACAAAGTTTTGCGCCCCCCCCAGAGATCTCTGGCGCCCCCCCAGGGGGGGGCCGGACCCCAGGTTGGGAGACACTGTGCTAAATGACAGTAGTAGTAGTAGTAATAGTACAAGTAGTAGGAATAGTAGTGGCAGTAATAGTCGTAGTAGTAGTAATAGTAGTAGTAGTAGTAGGAGTAATAGTAAAAGTAGTAGGAATAGTAGTAGCAGTAGTAGTAGGAGTAATAGTAAAAGTAGTAGGAATAGTAGTAGCAGTAATAGTCGTAGTAGTAGTAATAGTAGTAGTAGTCTAAAAAAAAATTGGGTATCTGAAATTGTATAAGTTTGCTTGCTTTTTTAAAAGGGAAACAGTTTTTTGAGTTCTTGAAGTTTGACATCAATCCAAAAAGTTAAATTTCTCTTTTCAACTGTTTGTATGTTGTTAGACAGCAGGCGGCTTCGGCGGGCAGAGACAGCCGCCCACGTTCTGTATGGCGTGCTTCTTTTGAAATTTCTGTTTCAGTTTTGTGATCCTCACAAGAGAGGTGAATCAAACGCTGCATGACGTGGAACCGGACACAGATGAAAAGTGGAAGCCCACTTAAGTGTGTTGTTATCTGCAGACGAGATGGCATATCTGAATGGCTCCCTGTTAACATTTCAGACATGCAAAAATATTATCTGAATCAAAAGAAAAGCTCATTTTTCACAATAAACCTCATTTAAGTTCTGACAGTATGTTTATAATCCCCGTTATCAAAAGTATCACAGCTTGGTTTGGACTCCAACTAAGACTTCTTGAGGGGATTTGCACAACAAACATCAGAGAAAAGGTTGCCATGACATTATAAACTCAATAAACACGTGAACCACAGTCAAGTGCCAAGGAATGAAGAGGGGCCTCCGCTTTACGAGGCAGCGACCGGACAGGACTTCTGAAGCTGGCACTGACAACCTTACACCCAGTCCAGCAACACGCACTCACAATCAACGGCTGTCTCTCTCTCCTGGCACGCCGGCGGCATGAAGGTGAGTGGGTGGGAAAGGATGTTGTGGAGGGTAAGAACTCAACTCAGTTGGCACACCTTTTTTATTTGCAAATCAGTTTACCCACACTGCAGGATGATTTCACTCCCTCGTTCTGAAGATGTCAGATGTGAACAAACGGAGTTTAACCTTACAAACGTCGTACCATCGGTGTATGTGATCTTCACTCACATTTTTAAGCATAAATTAAAAATATTAAAAATACAAACAACTACTGAATTGATTCATCTCTACACGGGTGTCAATCATCCTCCAACAATGAAACCTCTGTGATAAAAAAAAAAACATCACAGACCGTCGTGAGCAGAGCTGGTAGAGTAGCCAAAAATTGAACTCAAGTAAAAGTACTGTTACTTCAGAATAATATGACTCAAGTAGAAGTAAAAAGTAGTCATCCAAATAATTACTTGAGTAAAAGTAAAAAAGTACTTGGTGAAAAGACTACTCAAGTACTGAGTAACGTCGGATTAATTTTTTTAACACAACCATTCAAACAGACAAAAGTACAAAATAATCATCTTCAGGCAAATTAATTCAATAAAATAATAAAATAAAATAATTAAAATTAATAAAAAATAATCTTAATAATCTTAAAGTAAATTCAAGTACTTTAATAAATAATAAAATAAATAAAATAATAACAGAATAAAAAAATAAATTAAGCACAAGTAGCACAAAATTTCAAGCCTTTGTACTTTTCTTTTTTAACCAGGCAGAACTAGAACAGGCCCATGAACTCATATAAATATAATGTGTATGTTTGAGTCTGTGTATAGGTGACAAAACATGCAAAAACAAACATTTTTCCCAAAGAATCCCTCAGTGATGTCATGAGATTGACGCGTACGCGGATAAAAGGGATAAAAGAAAAGTAACAGCTCAACGTGGCCTAATGTAGCGGAGTAAGAGAAACAGTTTCTTCTTCACAAATCTACTCAAGTAAAAGTAAAAAGTATAGTGATTCAAAACTACTCCTAAAAGTACAACATTTCCCAAAACTTACTCAAGTAAATGTAACGGAGTAAATGTAACTCGTTACTACCCACCTCTGGTCGTGAGAAACACTGTATGTGAGACTCAATGGATTATTTTTCTTTCCTGCTTGAGTTTTAACTTGACCGTGACATTTAGAGGAAAAGTTAAGTAATCAAACGACTATAATGCATCTTATGAGGAACAAAAGGGCAAATCATGAAACAAAAGAAAATCAAACCAAGGAAACCGTCTCAATTGCTCTAGACAATAGGCTTCACCTTTTAGAGAATCTGAATTTATTCACTAAATTATATATATATTCATTTAAATGCTTGCTGAGAGAGGTAAGCCAGCTGAGGGCATTGGTATTCCTCTCTATTTGTCAGTGCATAAGTCTTCAAACTAAGATGAAGCGCCACCTCTGCCCACAAAAACACAAGTGCTTTTGTGGGCAGAGGTGCCCACAAACACAGACGGGCTGCTTGCATGACTGACTGACATCACCGCTGGCCCGCACTTCTGTTTGCACTGCTGTCTGAAGTCGTCCAGGCGAGACAACAAAGTCCTCTGTGAAAATGGACAAATTGAAACTCAAGAGAAGGGGAGAAGCCAGAGAAACCAAGTCAGAAATCATATTTTTTTTGAAGATCTTCTCTTATTTTCACATTTGAAAGTATATAGGACTATGTGCTCACGAACTCTGCCACAATCCAAACATATGGCATCACTTTTTAGACTTAGACTCAACTGTTGACCCCAAAGGGATCAATAAAGTGCTTTAGTCTTCGTCCTGTACTTGGGAAGGAGAAGTCTCACTGAACAGGCTCCTCTGGTTGCTGATGACGGTGGTAGTCGATAATATCCAACAGTTTTTTCAGAGTCACCAGAGGATCCCCTTCATGCCGATCACAGAGCCTGATCAGTTTATCCAGTCTGGATGTGTCTTTCTTGGATGTGTTATTTGTTACGAGTCCATAGCCTCCACCTCAGCTCCGTCTAGTCAGGGGCGCAGCTTGTGAACAGGCAAGGCAGGGGGGGCCCATGAGGCCCCCCCCCCAAAAAAAAAAAAAAAAAAAAAAATGTTTTTTTTTAATTATTACCATAAACAAAGGTGTTTCCTGTCAGGGGTATTGAGGACTAAAAAAGTATTTTGAAGGCTGTTTTTACTCCACAGATCTCAAAATGTGGTAACCGCAATGACCACACCTCCCTCCTTAAACAAACATAGGGCATTTATCAATGACATCTCAGTAGCCAGTAAGAAACCTCCCTCAAGGGCCCCCATGTCGTCATTCCCATGATCACGGATCATCCACCTGTACAGTGTCAAAAAAAAAAAAAACTACACACAGTGTCGTGTGCACAGAATTTAACGTTCATTCTGGAAGTTTTAAATGGAGCCGATTCAGCTCAGCCGAAGGTAAAGAAAAACATTTGGAATAAAAAACAAAATTTCATAAAGTTTTCGTTGGTGTCAGTTTATTATAACATAACGGTGATGAATGCTGGTTTGAGGGGCCCCCTAGAAATTTTTGCCTAGGGCCCCAACAGACCCTAGAATCGCCTCTGCGTCTAGTACAGGGGTCGGCAACCCGCGTCTCCAGAGCCGCATGCGGCTCCTTAGTGCCGCCCTAGTGGCTCCTGGAGCTTTTTAAAAAATGTTTGACCTTTTTTTTTCTTTTTCCTTTTTTTCTTCTTTTTTTTCTTTTTTTTCTACTTTTTTTCCTTTTTTCCTCTTTTCCTCTTTTTTCCTTTCCTTTTTAATCTCGATATTTTGACTTTTTTTTCTCGAAATTTTGACTTTTTTCTCAAAATTTTCTCGAAATTTTGACTTTTTTCTCAACATTTCGACTTTTTTCTCGAACTTTTGACTTTTTTCTCGAAATTTTGACTTTTTTCTCGAAATTTTCTCGAAATTTTGACTTTTTTCTCAACATTTTGACTTTTTTCTCAACATTTTGACTTTTTTCTCGAACTTTTGACTTTTTTCTCGACATTTCGACTTTTTTCTCGACATTTTGACTTTTGTCTCAAGATTGTACTTCAACATTAATCTTGACATTTCGACTTTTTTCTCGAAATTTCAACTTTTTCTGGACATTTTGACTTTTTTCGAAGTGCATAATGAAAAAAAAATCTTCCCCCTGTTATAACTAATACAAATACATGCAGCATGTGTTGTCTTCATTCTAAGGCTTATACAAGACTTTTCATGTTTTGCAGCTCCAGACATATTTGTTTTTTGTGTTTTCGGTCCAATATGGCTCTTTCAACATTTTGGGTTGCCGACCTCTGGTCTAGTAGGACTGAGCTTCGGTCTGGACCTCCAGGATTCTACGACCAGCTCCTTTGTCTTGAGGTGTTTTGAACGGCACCAAACAGCAAAATCCCCCACCAGACTCCGATACTTCCCCTCTCCGTTTTCCCTGGTGCATCCAGCGACGGCGGTGTCATCGGCGTACTTCTGTATGTGACCCAGATCTGAGTTGTAGCAGAAGTCTGAGATGTGCAGGGTGAAGAGAAGAGGGTCCAGCAATGTGCCCTGGGGGGCCCCAGTGCTGCTGATCTCAGAGCCATGACATGTAGCTGGAGATCTTTTGCTTAAATACAAACGGATGCTGCAGTAATACAAAAGACTTCATCTTGAAGGATGGAGCTGCTCAAATGAGCAGAAATTAAGCAGAAATAATCCAATACTGTACAACTCAATGGACAAAAACCAGGACTTATTTGAGTCCTATTTGAGAACGATCTTCATTATTGTGTCACTACCCCACCTGGTGGACAGTTTGTCTCCTTCCTCGAGCTTTCGAATATCACTGCTGCCACACAACTGTGGAAATTATTACCAGTCCTCATATTTTACAAGGTTTCTCTCCCTGTTTCTAAATGTATTTATTTTTCCACCAAAGCAGGAGATCCATTCAGAGATTGCTGCTCTGAGGCAGAAGTGGTTAAATGTTTTTTGATGGAGCCATGTTGCCGTAGTTACATTGGTCAAAGTATCACACATCATAAACAGAAATAGAGAGAGAGCGAGAGAGACTGGATATTGAGTTTGAACACCTAAACCTTCTCCTCATGAGAATTGAGAATACTATGTACTATAATTTCAGCATGTATGGTGAAAATTTTGCTTGGGTTGTCTTTGAATCGTTTCCTGTGTGAAAAAAAAGTTGCATTCTGAGTCATGCCTCTTTTTTTAAGCATTAAAAAAGAAAACAAAATAAAACTAGAGGGCCTTGATTCCTGCAATATTTGATTATTGAAATAATTACCAAAAAATAATTAATATTTTCTCAAAAATAAGTAGCTATTTATTTATCCACACACATTCTTCTATGAACTTACTGTGGGGAGGGGCATTTCACTTACCATAAACTTTTAAAACATTACATTCAATTCAATTAAACCTCTAGATCAGTATTCTTTCATTTTTACCTGATCCAACACACCTTGTTTAAATGAACAGCTCGCTATCAGTTTGTCATTAAGGTCTGCACGGCATGAAAACAGTTACAAATGTCCTGTCACTCAAACACATTGGAGGCGTTATGGAAACAAAGCAAAACACAGGAAGATAAGGGCCGCGCATGCGCTTTAGAGCACAGCCGTTGGCACAGGGATTTTGCTGCCATCTTGCGTTTGAAAAATGATATGATCACCTGTTGTATTGGATGAAATCCAATATTAAAAATAAAAATAAATCTTTAAAAAAAAAAAAAAAGTGAAAATATATCAAACATTTTGAAATATAGTTATAAAGAGTAGCAAATAATACATGAGTTTACACCTAAGTGTCACTGAGACACTGCAGGCCTCTGGTGCAGGCTGACCTTCCTGTGCACCTCCTCCCTCGTCCTCTCTATCAGCCCGCCTGTGCACTTGACCAAATATAAACTACATTTCTTGGCCGAGGTACAGATTTCCTTGGGGAGGAGTCTGACACAGAGAGTTCAACGTAGGACGGACTGAAGGACAAACAAGCAGAACTATCGTGATTACTAACCTTTGACTGCAGGAAAAGGTAAGTTTTATCAGATTTTCTGCTGTACTCTTAACAATAACATAACAACTCTACCCTGCAACAACCAAATCTATTATTCCAGTCTGGTTTGTTGAGGGGCAACTTGAAAAGAACCAACTGAAATCTCATTTAACATGAAACTACATCAAAAGAATGAACTCTAACCATTTTACATTTTATATTGGACATCTCATTCAACCGCAGTGAAACTTTCATATCAGAAATCTACATGTATAAGCTATATTTTGGATCCTGATTAAGCAGTCATTTCTTGCACACCTGTCTGCAGATGTCTTCCGCCACCTTGGCTGCTGGTCGGGTGCTTGCTGCTGCGTCACATGCAAGCCACGAGGGATCAAGTAAGTTTGTCTCAAACCAATACAACTATATTAAAGGATGATTCCTGGTCTAAAAAGGATACTTTGTCATCGTAAAGAGTGTGAATAAACATCCTAGTTTGCAAAAGCGATGGGATTTGAAGCAGTTTTGAGTGAATCTAACTATGGCAAAATAAATAAATGCAATTTTAAGCCTCTAAAAAGACTTAAACAAAGCATTACACTTAAGTGATGGATTAGGTGGATTCGTTCCCAAAAGATGAACTTGAGTCATTTTAACTTTGTGTGCAGAAAATGTACTTTCAAAAGGAAAGGAATGCTTGTGAGTGCATGTACTTCAAATCAGTGCTGGAGTTTTTACGAAAAAATAGGTAGTTGTTAAGGGCTGGAGCTGAGGCACAAGCTTCTGAAACAGCAGAAAAGTGGGAATAACAACTTTAAACATGTGACTACATGACAGGAAAGGTTCTGCCAGAACGCCACTAAAACTCAGAGCTTGAGTATACAGTTATACAGCTGCCGCAGTACTCGAGCTGTAAAAAAAAATCAGGGGGGATGGTGGATTTTATCATATGGGGACAGATAATTTGTGCTAATTACAAATAATATAATATATTACAAATAATAGCAGTGACCAAAACACCTGCAGAAATACTGCAGGAATGACATAGCAGCAGTTAAATGCAGCCTTCTGTAAGCTTTAAATATCCACTGGGCTTACATCAAATACATCAAAACACAACAATAAAAAACAGTTTTCTGAACTTATCAATATGACTCTGTCCTTCACAGGATAAGTAAAATGGATCACTGCAAAAACTCAAAATCTTAACAAGAATATTTGTCTTATTTCTAGTTAAAGTGTCTCATTTTAGTAAAAAAAAATCTCATTACACTTAAAACAAGACTCATCACTGGAAAAAACAACAATTTTCACCTGTTTCAAGTAGATTTTCACTAGAAAAATCTGCCAGTGGATCAAGATTTTTTTGCTTGTAATAAGAAGATAAATCCCACTGGCAAGTGAAAATTTACTTGAAACCGGTGAAAATTGTCAAATAAGTTATTTTTCTGGTGATGAGTCTAAATGTTGAAATAGCAGTAAAACCACATTCATTGATGAAATGACATAAGGGATGGAAAGGGGGGATGAGAGTTTTACAGGGGGGATGATTTGGACCGTTTTTATTTCAGGGGGGATGCCATCCCCCTTCATCCCCCCTCAACTCCAGTACTGAGCTGCCGTGTGAGCAGACCAGGGATTCCCGCCTGCATGCCCACAACCTGATGAATAATCCGGAAATGAGGGGGGATTTTTATTCAACCAGTACTTTGTCTTTCACAGCCAAAACCTGGAAGATTCTGACCTTCGTCCTAGCCCTCCCAGGTGTTGGCGTCTGTATTGCCAACGCCTACATGAAAGCGCAAGCCCATTCGCACGAGCAGCCTGACTTTGTGCCATACACTCACCTACGCATCCGCACCAAGGTGAGTCTCGGAGTAACTTCTTAACATTCATCCAGAAACTGTCTGAAAACAAAACTGTGTTGTGCATCTTTCCAGAAATTCCCCTGGGGTGATGGGAACCACTCACTGTTCCACAACGGTCACGTCAATGCTCTCCCCGACGGCTTCGAGCACTCTGGACACTGAGACGAGCATTCAGTCCTCACAAATACGTCCTGCTCGTTTCAGACGCCACTCTCCGGTGCACCTGCTTTACTAACAATCTCTGGAATAAAATCACTTATGCTGTATTACAGGGACAGCCATATTCTTGTGTGTCTGTGTGTGTGGTATCTTCTTTATATAGACCCACAGGGGTCACTAAAATGGAAAAATCCTGTATTTGTGATCTTTGAAACATTGACAGAAGGCTGGCATCATTCTCTAATTCAGAAGCTTCATCTGTAAAGGTAGACGAGTATCTCCCCATCAAAGCTGAGGCTCTTTGTAACTGAGGAAACTGTAAACATTCCCACTTTTGCAAATACCAGCGTGCAAGTTGGCCATGAATCCAGGAGGATCCGGCTGCAGACCAGGAAGAGAGAGGTGGTTCGTTTCCTCCACTCCCAAGGAAAGACCGGAGGTCAGGCGGTTCTCGTCTAGCACGAGACTTCTCCAGTCTGCAGACGCTTCTCCCTTTTACACATTTGGTGGTAATGAAAAGCTAATTTAGGTATAAGCAGTACTCGAGTTGTAAAAAAAAAATCAGGGGGGATGGTGGATTTTATCATATGGGGACAGATAATTTGTACTGATTACAAATAATATAATATATTACAAATAATAGCACTGACCAAAACAGCTGCAGAAATACTGCAGGAATGACATAGCAGCAGTTAAATGCAGCCTTCTGTAAGCTTCAAATATCCACTGGGCTTATATCTAATACATCAAAACACAACAATAAAAAACAGTTTTCTGAACTTATCAATATGACTCTGTCCTTCACAGGATAAGTAAAATGGAACACTGCAAAAACTCAAAATCTTAACAAGAATATTTGTCTTATTTCTAGTTAAAATGTCTCATTTTAGTAAAAAAATCTCATCACTGGAAAAAACAACAATTTTCACCTGTTTCAACTTGCAATAAGTAGAAAAATCTGCCAGTGGAACAAGATTTTTTTGCTTGTAATAAGAAGATAAATCTTGTCCCACTGGCAGATTTTCCTACTTATTTCAAGTGAAAATTTACTTGAAACAGGTGAAAATTGTCAAATAAGTTATTTTTCTGGTGATGACTCTAAATGTTGAAATAGCAGTAAAACCACATTCATTGATGAAATGACATAAGGGATGGAAAGGGGGGATGGCAGTTTTACAGGGGGGATGATTTTAACCGTTTTTATTTCAGGAGGGATGCCATCTCCCCTCATCCCCCCTCAACTCCAGTACTGAGTATAAGCCATTTTAAAGTATCTGGAAACTGGACTCAAGCCGGCAGATGCTCAGCAAAACGAATAAATCTCTTTGGTGTCATGAGTTTTTAAACTTCTATTAACTTAAATGTGACAAAACCACCAGGATAAAGTGTTACACGATAAGGAGTACCATGGAACAGGAAAATATCTATTTCCTCTGAAAGTAAATCTACAAAATAAAAGGTGACCACAGGTCGTTCCAAGCTTTTACACTGTTGTTTGAAGAAAAAAAATAATTATACGAGCAGATGGAAGCAACCAACATACAGGACTGTCTCAGAAAATTTGAATATTGTGATTTTCTGTAATGCAATTACAAAAACAAAAATGTCATACATTCTGGATTCATTACAAATCAACTGAAATATTGCAAGCCTTTTATTATTTTAATATTGCTGATCATGGCTTACAGCTTAAGAAAACTCAAATATCCTATCTCAAAAAATTATAATATTCTGGGAATCTTAATCTTAAACTGTAAACCATAATCAGCAACATTAAAATAATAAAAGGCTTGCAATATTTCAGTTGATTTGTAATAAATCCAGAATGTATGACATTTTAATTTTTTTAATTGCATTACAGAAAATAAAGAACTTTATCACAATATTCTAATTTTCTGACAGTCCTGTATAAACAAAGTAAAGCTTCACCAATTTCATCTTCTCACATTTAAAGTCTGATTCGAAGCGAATCGACTTCATACTTTTGTCACACACAGAGTCGTCCCTTCACACTAAAAAAAACAACAACCAAAAGCAAACTGATGCTCTTATTTTATATTTGGTGTCATAAATTTACATCAGGGCATTCAAACATATGATGCATATCCTCTATTCTATATCATAATCTACAAAATAAACAACTGGCTTCTATAACAGCCGTGGTAAGTCCATCTACGCGACAGTTATCAAATATACTGTTATCATTTGCTTTACCATTCCCCAAATAAAAAATAAGAATTACAATGCTGGTAGAAAACAATTAACCCAGACAATTTTACAGTAAGTCATGAAGTGAAAAGCTCCAACTACATCAAAACTTAACGGAAAATATTTGCTCAGAAATTAGGAAAAATTAAATCAACACTTCAGTTAGAGGAAACAAATTCAGGTGTTCTTTTCCGGACGTGCTGATGTAAACGCACGACGGAGACTCTGGAAGCCCGTTAAGTTGGCGACTGATCCGCTCTCTGAACTTGCAGCAGGAGTCGGCTCGGGTCAACCCGGGTCCATGTATTTCGCGGCCATCCGTTTTTTGTTTTCAAATGACAAAATAAAAATAGAGAAATAAACCAAAATAATCCGTTCCCCATCTTTTGTTTTGATAATAAAAAACGGAAAACGGATCATTATCCATTATCCATTATCCGTTATCCGTTATCCGATTTCATTGATGTGTTTGAAAATCGAAATTGGGAATTAAAACAGCGAGTGGAAAACTTTTTTCTCTATTTCCTATTTCGTTTCCAAGGATACTGAAAACAAGGATTGGACAAATGGGGGGATTGCACATGTGCAGTAATAAATGAAGAAAGTTGTTTCTGGTTCTTTTGTTGATCAGATTGAAAATTAACAGTTTTAGATTTTTTTAATGTTGAAACAGAAAATAATTCAAATATGAAACATGGCAGTGAAACATGAGTTCAATCTGTAATCTGTCTTCACTCCGTCATGATGTTGTGACAGTCCGTTCAGCTGCAGCGTCCAATCAATAACATGTACTGAACTCTAACATACTGCCCCCCCCTGTTGGAAACAAATAGGAAATAGAGAAAAGAGTTTTCCACTCGCTGTTTTAATTCCCAATTTCGATTTTCACGGATAATGGATCCGTTTTCCGTTTTTTTATTATCAAAACAAAAGATGGGAAACGGATTATTTTGGATTATATCTCTATTTTTATTTTGTCATTTGAAAACAAAAAAACGATGGCCGCGAAGTACACGGACCGACCCGGCCGCTGCCCTGGTCAGTTCAGGGCCAGCGAGGCCCGGCTCAGCAGGTCCTGCTTCAGAGTCTCCCTACACTCGGCCTCTCGGGCCAGCCGGCGAAGGCAGTCCCCGGCGCCGGCGGAGCAGAGGAACGGTCGGGGACAGTCCAGCAGCCAGGACAGGCAGGCCCGCCGCAGCGCCGCGTAGCAGAACCGCTGGGAGAACCGGTACACCTGCGGGAGCCAGGAAGCTAACGCCTTCACCGCAGCAACGGATTCTGAGGAAGACTGGGAGCTCTGGCCTTTTTCGTCCGCCAGATGCGTTGGAGCTTCTTTCAGGTTCTTTGGTCTCAATGTTAATTCCTCGAGGTCGAGAGATTGGTCCAGTGACACTGGGACTGATTTAGAATCAGGAGCGACTCGTCTGATGGCGTTAATGTCTAAAATGGTGTCAAGTCCCGTGTTAACTTTCTGCACCGTTCCGACAAAGTTTTTCTGTCTCTCCATTTCTTGAAGGATACTGTTCAGCTTCTTCATCTGTCCAGTCAGCTCGAGCTCCGACGCTTGAGAGAGAGTCTCCTCAGCGAGCTCGGCACAGTCTCGGTCCATTTTAGAGTCCGTCTTTCCGGGGTTTTCCCCCGCGGGTGCAGCGTTTGTGGAGCAGGACAGAAGCTGAGAGACGCAGAGATCCTCCAGCTCTCTCTGTAGCTCACTCACCAAAAATCTGCAAGCTGCGACCATCGCCTCGCCTAAAGGCGTCTTCTGGAAGGCCGAGTCTCCTGCTGAAAGATCTTTGGTCTGATTTTTGCAGACACTTAGCCCATCAGAGGCCAACGTGTCCAAAACGTGGCACTTGCTGCCGTCCCCATCCTCCTTTCTTGAGTTCTTGCTGAGACGACACCCGTGCAGGTAATGCACCACCGGTATTAACATACCTGCACTAACGTCTTTGATATGAATGGCTTCTCCTCCGTCTCCCTGAGCTTCTCCAAACCCGCCTCTCAGCAGAGCTCTGAAGTACTCGGAGCCGACGTCGTCCGCGCCCTCCACCCCGGCCACGGAGTCCCTGTTTACCGGGACTCGTGTCCCGTCGTCCAGCTGCAGCAGCACGTCGAACTTGGAGACGCCGTAAGGACATACGTCGGCTAAGCGGGGCTTTTTCAGGGGAGGGGGGGCGTCTCTGTCGACGTTGACTCCCACTGACGGTATTCTGACGGGATATGAACTTTTCTTGCCGCCGTCGGTTTTAACGGTTACCGCCAGAGCAGACAGGCATCCGATCAGGAGGGAGAAGTACGGCGAGTGGAACTGAGAGGTGGGACCTGAATGTGGGGCGCCAAAGTCAGAGAGGAGTCGTCCGGACTCAGCAGGGGGGTCTTTGTTCGCCTGGTCGTCAACGTCACAGCCGAGGGGCTGCAGAGCTAAGAGTAACCCACCTGTGTCCAGCAGGAGCTTCCTCAACACGGATCTGTTGCTGTTGGAGACAAAACATAGATTCAGGTGTCATCAAAAGGAAACACGCTGCTATTAAAACGATGTAAAAAATGTATTTATTACCCACCTTGTGATCAGCGGCAGAGAGAGGGCGCCGTTCACCTTGTCCGACTCGGAGCCTGACAGCATCACATGTGCAAGAACGCCAGAACCAAATCCAGACTCGCACTGGACCCGCAGATTGTTCAGAAGGGCGACGCCTACGAAGAAAGAACGCAAATATGATGATCAGGGAACAGACGGTAGAGATGGACGGTATGGACTAAAAAATGTATCACGATAATTTCTGGCATTTATCCCGATAACGATAAGACTGACGATAAAAAAAATACCAATTCAACTCCACCTTTGTAACTATAAATCTATCTCTCTCTCAGATCCGCCATGTTTGTTACACAAAAACTTTCTTTCTTTCTTTCTTTCTTTCTTTCTTTCTTTCTTTCTTGCTCATTTCTTTCTTTCTTTCTTTCTTTCTTTCTTTCTTTCTTTCTTTCTTGCTCATTTCTTTCTTTCTTTCTTTCTTTCTTTCTTTCTTTCTTTCTTTCTTTCTTTCTTTCCTTCTTTCTTTCTTTCTTTCTTTCTTTCTGGCTCATTTCTTTCTTTCTGGCTCATTTCTTTCTTTCTTTCTTTCTGGCTCATTTCTTTCTTTCTTTCTTTCTTTCTTTCTTTCTGGCTCATTTCTTTCTTTCTGGCTCATTTCTTTCTTTCTTTCTTTCTTTCTTTCTTTCTTTCTTTCTTTCTTTCTTTCTTTCTTTCTTTCTGGCTCATTTCTTTCTTTCTTTCTTTCTGGCTCATTTCTTTCTTTCTTTCTTTCTGGCTCATTTCTTTCTTTCTTTCTTTCTGGCTCATTTCTTTCTTTCTTTCTTTCTTTCTTTCTTTCTTTCTTTCTTTCTTTCTGGCTCATATCTATCTATCTTTCTTTCTTTCTGGCTCATTTCCTCCTTCCTGCTTCCTTCCTCCCTTCACGTACGTTGTGTGTGGATTTAACGCAGAACCATAAATCAGCTTTACACAAAAACGTCATCAACGGGAATTTATCGTTTTTACCGCAAGATGACAAATTCTTACCGTGGGGAATTTTTTTGACGGTAAATCGTGAACGGTAAAATATCGCCCATTCCTAACAGACGGGTCTTAATACTTGGTTTACAACATCAATCATCCCTGGCCTTGATTTGGCTTTCAATGTTTCTGTGTGGTATGACGAGAATCAACTCACAAATGTTTTCTTAAATGATTATTCAAATTATTCTTCCAAGATGGCCCTTCAGTCAGGGAAACAGTTCATGACAACTATAATAGTGTAATGTGTTGATACGTACAAATATCTTGCTACAGTTATTGACAGTAAAGTGACATTTGAGGCAAATTGTGAGGCTTTATTGCCTGAGAAAACTGACGTCTTTTTATAATCGACAAAACACTGTTGACCCTTTTTTTAATCGAGCTTTTATTGAATCGGTTTTATCCTTTTGCATTGTATTGGTTTGGAAATCTGTCTCATAGAAATAAGAATAATTTGAACCAGATTGTGAAGTTGTCCAGTAAGATGACTAGAGAGCAGCAGGTGAATCTGGACATGCTGTTTTCCAGACAGATACACAAAGGCTATCTGGATCTATTTTAAAAGACACCTCTCATCCACTACACGACCACTTCCAGCTACTTCAGTCAGATATAGAGTACCAAAATTCAAAACCAAACATTTAAAACATAGTTTTATACCTGCTGCTATAACCCTCCTGAATAAATAGATAAGGTTTTAGCCTTTTATGTTGTGATTAAAGTTTATGTTTATGTATATGTATGTACTGATGGACTCGCTACACCACCTTATTGCAAGGAGAATTTACCTTCGATACAATAAAGTTGAACTGAACTAATGAGTTATCCAATAATATAATAACAATAATGACAAGATCATTCATATCTTCTGCTGAAACGTGTCATAGTTCTTACACCTATTTGAGGCATTTCTTTTCTTTTTTGTGTCCACATTGAAGATTACAGGGTCTCTTTAGCTTCTACCTCAACCTCAACCTTCTACCTCCCGTGTGCAATAAACCTGTCTCATTGTAAGTGCAATAACAACTAAATACCTCACGTATTTTTGAAAATATTTGAAAATATTTTGTAAATATTATCCGTTTTTTTGGTGTTTACTATTTTTTTCTCTCTTTTGCAAACTAGGATGTTTATTCACACAAAGAAATACCAATTCAACTCCACCTTTGTAACTATAAATCTATCTCGCTCTCAGATCCACCATGTTTGTTACACAAAAACTTTCTTTCTTTCTTTCTTGCTCATTTCTTTCTTTCTTTCTTTCTTTCTTTCTTTCTTTCTTTCTTTCTTTCTTTCTTTCTTTCTTTCTTTCTTTCTTTCTTTCTTTCTTTCTTTCTTTCTTTCTTTCTTTCTTTCTTTCTGGCTCATTTCTTACACCTTTCTGGCTCATTTCTTACACCTATTTGAGGCATTTCTTTCTTTTTTGTGTCCACATTGAAGATTACAGGGTCTCTTTAGCTTCTACCTCAACCTCAACCTTCTACCTCCCGTGTGCAATAAACCTGTCTCTCTGTAAGTGCAATAACAACTACATACCTCACGTATTTTTGAAAATATTTGAAAATATTTTGTAAATATTATCCATTTTTTTGGTGTTTACTATTTTTTTCTCTCTTGTACATACTCTTTTTCTACTTTTTATATTGCTCTTTTTTATTATTTAACTATTTATTGGTTATTTCCATTTTAAATGTTTTGTATAAAGCGTGTGTGTGTTTTGGCTGCAGCACGGCTGAATTTCTCCTCTGGGAGATCAATAAACTCTTCTATTCTATTCTATTATAAAATAAGAATAAGAGGAAGATTCTGTCACAAAACTATAAAAGATTACATGAAACTAGTAAAAAAGTAATGTGTAAAGTTGGAAATAAAACCAAAGTAAAAGCTTGTAACTTTGCAGATTTTTTTTCTCCTGTGAATAAAATCAATCTCACAACTGTTAATCTTACCCAGCTGCTTTACTTTGGCTTTCACTCTGTCCGCCTGTCTGTCCTTCCCCTGTAACTCGTCTCCTCTTTGGCAGAGATGGTGCTGAATCAGGGCGACAGAACCCGTCCGGACCAGCGCTTGCAGACAGTTTGGGTTGCAGCTGAGCCGGCAGAGCAGACGGAAGCACCTGCTGCTGGGGTCCTGGTGCTGGGTGAGGTAGTAGAGCAGCCCGGACATGACGCCCGTGTTGACCAGCGCCACGCTCGGGTCGCTGGCGTGGGAGAAGCGCGACAGCAGCAGCAGGATGGGAGACTCGGGCGTCCAGGGCTCGGGGTGGTACGGGTGGTGGTAGGCTGGCTGGGACATGGAGGGAGGGTTGTCCAGAGTGACTTTACTCAGGCAAGATGCTGAGTGAGCCCTTCTTTTCCTCTGCGGGGATGAGAACTTTGATGGAGTGATGGGTGTTGTCTTGGTGGGAGACGAGACTGGGGAGGAACTCGTCTGGGGGAGGGTGGCGGGGACACTGGAAGGAAGCAGATCGGTGACTCTCGCTGAAGAGGACACGGGAGAAGGTTGGGATGCCTTTTTGGAAGTTGTGAGGACAGCAGAGGTAGACAAAGAGAGGTTTGGGGAAGAGGACTGGGGGGAGGAGGATGGAGGGATCTGAATACCCCCCCATTCCCCGTCAACAGTGGGGGAATCCAGCAGATCACCCTCCGAAGAAATCAACCCCTCAGACAACAACCAGGACCTGGAAAGAGGAAAGCACATTTGTAACGAGGGATATTATTGTACGTATTTGACAAAAATAAAAGTGCACGTTTAGGGCTGGGCGATATATCGAGATTTTAATATATATCGATATATTTTCAAACGTGATATGGTACGAGACAATATCATTTATATCGAAAAAAAACTATAATTTTTTTTTAATGATTTGGATATAGCTTATTTTGGGACAAATTGACTTGAATGTTTTATTTGAGATTTGCACAAATGTTTTGTTATTTGCACAACTGTCAACCTCAGTGGAAAAGTCTGCCTGTTACTGTCTACATTGTATTAATTGCACAGTGTATTTTAATTTAATTGGGAATAAGGGAAATAATGTGCAATATCTTTCACTCACTGCAACGTGCAATTATGTAAATATCCATCTGTAAATATCCGTCAGTTATCTTTTTATATACTAGTATTTCTTATTATTTATCTTTCTTATTATTATTATTATTATTGTATACCAGTTAACTGTTTATAGTGTGTTATTATTATTACTGTGTTATTACTTTTTCTATTGATGCCTCTTGTTTTTGCACTATCCCCTTTGCTGCTGTAAACTGCAAATTTCCCCTCTGTGGGACTATTAAAGGTTTATCTTATCTTATCTTATGCAGAAAAGGGATATTTGTTTTATTTTATTCAAGAAGCATTTTTATTCTATATATGCAGGCAGTTTATTTTTATTTCATTTGTTTTATACATTTTGATATTGTGCAGACCTCTGTTAATAAAGGAACCTGTGTGACATTTGGCACGAGGCTTTGACTTAAAACTGACTGTTTTTTTAAGGGTTTGCCTCAGAAAGAAATGAAGCTAACAGAGATGCTATGCTATAATGCTTTGGGGGAAACCCCAATTATGGCACAGAAAAAATATCGATATATATCGAGTATCGCCATTCAGCTAGAAAATATCGAGATATGACTTTTGGTCCATATCGCCCAGCCCTATGCACGTTTAAGGTTCTGTACCTGAGACTTAAAAAGCTTGACGAACATAGACCTGGCTCTCTACCAGCCTCCTCCCTCTTGGATCCCTCGGGAGCAGGATAATCAAAGGAATCCAAGTACGAGGAGGGCAAGATGTCCTTTGGAGAAACACTAGTGTCCATTTTCTCGGCTACATGTTCCTCTCCTTTGGTGAGCTTGACGAGTCGTGCGATTAGAAGAGGGACCAGCCCCAAATCTTGCAACTGTTCCATGGCAGATTCGTCAAAAACAAAGTCTACACAGGCCAGAATAGCCAGCCTGGAAAGTGGATGACTCTGGTGAGCAGACAAAAAGCTAATCAGCACCTCCAGCCCTCCGCTTTCTTTCACCTTGGCCCGATTCACCGCCTCTTTACAACACAAACACAGAGCCTTAAAGAAGACTCCCGACTTCACCGGGTCCCTTTTAACTTCCTCCGCGAATTTCTGAATGACCCCCAGGGACCCCACGAGAGGGCGCAGGCAACCTTGGGAGCACATGTTGGCCAAAGTTTTCAGAGCAAGCTCTTCAAATGGTTTACCAGAATCCCCTGATGCCATGACTCCCAGCTGAGCCAGGACCCCAGAACGGGACACTTCTCTGGCGCATTCCACCCCACAACCCTTGGTCAGTTCATGGAGAGTCCTGAGTGCCGAACGCCTCAACTCCTGTGGATATTCTGGGGCGATGAGAGGGGCGAGGGCGGACAACGTCCGCTGGGTGAGCAGGGAGAGCCGATTGGAGGGCGTATCCGAGAGGTAGAGAAGGGCCCGGGCAGCGGACTGAGCACACTCCAGTTTGGGACAGGAATCTGGGGATGGAGCAGTCGTGGGAGAGGATGGAGCTGAGGACAGGGACACACAGAGGAGGAGAAGTGGAACTCCACCTGCATAGGAAAAAAAGATAAATATTACAGATAATAATGATGTCAGAGATCAAAATAATAAAGATCAAAATAATGCTCTCTTTCGGCAGGTTTGTTGAAAATGGCGGATATAGTTGAACTTCAAACTTTAAAAATAATGTTTAAAGCAAAACATAGATCGTTACCGGAACAGTTACAAAATGTGTTCAGATTGGAGGATGAGGACAACAGACTTAAACTTGATTTCAAAACATATTTCTGCAAGGCTAAACATAAAACAAATGTGTATTTCTGTTACAGGTGTAAAATTATGGCATGGACAAAGCAAGGAACTGAAAAGTTGCACAAGTTTGTATCAGCTTAAGAAAATGTTAAAAAAAGAAAAGATAAGTGCCTACAAAAAAGGAGAAGGAGAAAGAGAAAAAAATAGATAGAAGAGCAGTTTTTTTGTTTGTTTTCATGTTATAAATATGTGTATAGATAGATTGGTGTTCAGTAAGTGAACGTAATTGTATTAACAGAGAGGGGCAGGTATCATAAGTTTTCTTCTTCCTGCTCCTTTTCTTTCATGGTGATAATGTGTACTTCATGGAATTTTGTACAACAATGAAATGAAATAAAAGTTCAAGCATTGGGACCCCGGATAGCTCAGTGGGTTAAGCGGCCGCCATCCACAGAGGCCATTGCCCTCTTGCAGACAGCGCAGGTTCAAGTCCCGGCCGGCCGCTCTTTGCTGCGTGTCTTTCCCCCTCTTTTCTGTCCATTTACTTTCAATAAAAGCCAATAGCACCACTTTTTTTAATTCAAATATTCATAAATTTTGCTTTATTCTAGTTTAGGCTCATGTTGCTTTTTTTTAAATCTATTGTTCACAAATATGAATCACAATAAATTGCATTTCCTTCATAAAAATGCCTCATTAGATTTATCAGTGCATTGAATATTAAAATGTCAACATAGCAACATTTCATAATTACCAGCAGTATGAATGAGTGCAGAACTCTCTGGATCCATGGCCAAGTTCGCCAAAGCCCGAGCTGCACGGTTCTGGACCGTTTCCAGGGCCACGTTTCTCTTCATGATATCCACTGACACAAGTCGAGAAAAGGTTTTTACATATATTGCATTCTATTCATTGTAATAATAGCAATGTTTGCAAAACATATTAATTGATTAATAAAGCAAGCCAAGTTCAGATTATTCATATAAAAGTAATCACAACATACCTATAATATTTATCCCGTCCAGTTTATGAACCTATGGAAGAGATTCATTAAGGCTCAGGTAATTTTAAAGGACAGTTCAACAGACATGGTTTTATAATCAGTACTCGAGTTGTAAAAAGAAATCGGGGGGGATGGTGGATTTTATCATATGGGGACAGATAATTTGTGCTGATTACAAATAATATAATATATTACAAATAATAGCACTGACCAAAACACCTGCAGAAATACTGCAGGAATGACATAGCAGCAGTTAAATGCAGCCTTCTGTAAGCTTTAAATATCCACTGGGCTTACATCAAATACATCAAAACACAACAATAAAAAACAGTTTTCTGAACTTATCAATATGACTCTGTCCTTCACAGGATAAGTAAAATGGATCACTGCAAAAACTCAAAATCTTAACAAGAATATTTGTCTTATTTCTAGTTAAAATGTCTCACTTTAGTAAAAAAATCTCATCACTGGAAAAAACAACAATTTTCACCTGTTTCAAGTAGATTTTCACTTGCAATAAGTAGAAAAATCTGCCAATGGAACAAGATTTTTTTGCTTGTAATAAGAAGATAAATCTTGTCCCACTGGCAGATTTTCCTACTTATTTCAAGTGAAAATGTACTTGAAACAGGTGAAAATCGTCAAATAAGTTATTTTTCTGGTGTTATTTTTCTGGTGATGACTTTAAATGTTGAAATAGCAGTAAAACCACATTCATTGATGAAATGACATAAGGGATGGAAAGGGTGGATGGCAGTTTTACAGGGGGGATGATTTTGACCGTTTTTATTTCAGAGGGGGATGCCATCCCCCCCTCAACTCCAGTACTGCTTATAAAGCATTTCATCTCACCTCTATACGCGTCTCTTGCTCAGTGCAGCAGTTGGCCAAGATGCTGAGAGCAAGGTCCAGCGTTTTCCTCGAGCACTCGGGGTGTTTGAGTAGATTCATCAGAAGTCGGAGGCCACCTTGACCTCTGAACTTGGCAATCCCAGCCTTTCCACCCTTAATATGCTGAGTCCGGATAGCAACAAGGGCCCGCCACTGAGATGCTTTCGATCTGTTGTCCATTTCTCTGCTGCCACCCGAATCTTCTTGATGGCCAGTTTTTGACCCGGGTTTGTGCAGGTGAGCCAAGCACCAGCTCAAGGAGGACTCTGGTACTGATGCGTGCCCCTCTTTGGAAAGTGCTCTCAAGTGCTTCAACTCACCCTTCATGGGTGACGCAGCCATGATTCCTCAGACAGCCAGGCAACGGGATCACTTATCTTGATTTGACTTGTCAGCTCCTTTAAATCAGGGTTAAAAACATTACCGTTTACTGAAGTGTACTCTTAAATTAAACCTGCTGTACTCTACTGCCCTTATTTTTTAACAGCTTGTGCTTTTTATTATTTATTTCTTTTCTTATTCTTACCTATTTGTTATTATGTCTTGCCGCTTTTAATGTCAAATTAAAGCACTTTGAATTACCTTGTGTTGAATTGTGCTATATAAATAAATTTGCCTTGCCTTGATTTTTCACTCTGATAGATATTACATTCAACCTGGCACATCACTGGATAATTCCAGTGAAACACAGAAAAAATAAAATAGTGCAATTTCAATTTTAAATTAGTTTTTTTAAGTCTTTACAGATTTGCTTTGACAAAAATAAAATTACTTTTTTTTAAGTATTAAAATAAATATATAAATATATTAAAAAAAGTATATTTTTTTTCAAAACTTTTGTAAAATTACATGGGCTCAGAAACTTTACATACTGGTATGAGAAATGAACGTGGTACCACCTGACGCCGCGGTCGCTGATGGGAAATGGAGTTCACATCTTCGGTCCACTCCCGAAAAAAACTGGCCTACATCGTGACAAGGCTGAGCAAGCATGATTCTACGTAATGCACGTGGAATTGTTAAATGTAAAATATTTTTAACATAAAATGACAGAGTTACGCTCCATTTCATCAATGTTTTGTTGCCACTGGCCGAATATTTTTTTTTCAACAAAATTCAATCGTCTGTGTTAGCCGCTAACGCCATCTTTAGCCAAACAACGAAACGGGGGCGGTTGCGGGAGGAGCAAGCAATAAAGAGGTGGTTCGTTCGCAAGTGTTCTGGGGTTTGTAGTTTATTACCCGATTAACGTCCGTCTCACATATAGCAATTGTCGCCCTGTAGAAACTACATTCCCCTTTGCGACAGTAAAAATACGTTTACGTCAAACGCGCGATAAGTTGAGGAATTGTAGTTCATGCGAGGTTCAGCGAGGCACAAAAGCGCAGCGTGATCTGCTAAAACGGACTACAATTCCCGAAATTAATCGGCTCTGTGGTAAAAATCGTCGTGTGTTTTCGACGCAAGAAAATACATCGCTGCCTCTGAAAGGTTGTTAAATGCCTCGATACACGCATCGCTAATACATAAAGAAGTTCAATCTTATTAGTCGTGGTTTTAAAACATGGAAGTAAACGACACAATTGTGATACCAAATTCTGAAGTGGAAGAAAAGGAGACGATCATGTCCAATTTGGACTCTGATAAAACAAAAGCAGGTTGGTGATCAGTTGTGCAGTTCAACAGTTCTCATCGATGAGTGCATCAGATTCTTGTCAAACATTTATTAACTTGATGTAATTTATATGAACCATACATATTAATATTCTCAGTTTCAAATTGGTATTTCACTAGATTATCTAATAAAATGTTTAAACTTGTGGGGAGGGAAAGATGTTTTAAGCAGGGCCGGTTGTAGAAAATGATGACTAGGGGTGCATTTTAGATCAGAGGGGGTGCACATGCCTGGCACGTCATTTAACACTAAATTATGCATTTTCCAAAATTATAAGCGGAATAATAATAGCAAAACTAAATATTTGAAGTGTATTTCAAGTGCACTTTTGCAGCAATATCGCTGCAGGACAAAGAAAATGCTACATTTAGTCTGGACTACCTCACCCATCAGACAATCTAGCAACAGAAAATAAAACATAGCAACAAAAATAAATTTAACCATACATTTACAAGACTGTCTCAGAAAATTAGAATATTGTGATAAAGTCCTTTATTTTCGGTAATGCAAAAATGTCATACATTCTGGGTTCATTACAAATCAACTGAAATATTGCAAGCCTTTTATTATTTGAATATTGCTGATCATGGCTTACAGCTTAAGAAAACTAAAATATCCTATCTCAAAAAATTAGAATATTCTGGGAATCTTAATCTTAAAATGGAAGCCATAATCAGCAATATTAAAATAATAAAAGGCTTGCAATATTTCAGTTGATTTGTAATGAATCCAGAATGTATGACATTTTTTTTTTTTTATTGCATTACAGAAAAATAAAGGACTTTATCACAATATTCTAATTTTCTGAGACAGTCCTGTAAACTTGCTGGCGTGGTTGTGCTTGAACCACTTCCGAATATCCATCGTTACTTTGTGTTAACGGAGCAGCAGAGAGAGCAGAGTCTTGCTGGTGCAGGAAACTGCACGGAGTGACGGACACTGGCTGATTTATGGTTCCGCGTGGCACCAACGCAGAGCTTACGGCGTAGGATACGCGGTGACGCGAACGTATGGTGCGCGTCGCCGCGTATCCTACGCCTTCGATTTAACGCGGAATCATAAATCAGGCTGACGCGCGCGCATTTGTCAGTTTTCTTTTCGTCTTTTCAACTGAGCATGCAAACACATAAACTGAGGGTGCAATGCATGCTTTTGCACCCTCGTAGACCCGGGCCTGGTTTTAAGGGTCAATATCGCTGAAGGGTGCCTTTTGGTGTCCTGTACATACATAATTCATTTGTCATGTTAACTTTTTTTTTCATATTTTGCCATGCTTTGTGTGTTCTGCTTTATGTGTCCACCCTGTCATCTTGATATTTTTGAATAATAATTAAATTATACTGTGAAATATCTGTATATATAATCTAGTGTGTTCAATAGCTAAGTGGGGGGCAATAATATGCAAATAAAAAAATTCCATCCAAATATCACAGTTTTCTCCAAATTAAATAAAATATATGTGCAAATTGTGTGTGTTTCTTTAAAAACAGATGGTTTGCATAAAATATTTTATTTATTTATAACTTGAAAGCAAAGAAATAACCCTTTCTATGAAAGGGACATCATACCTTCCAGAAAATTAAATTTTTATATTTAATATTGCAATGAAAACATATTTAACAGTATTTTTTTAAATTTTTTTATTTAACCTTTATTTCACCAGGAAACAAAAACTCGTTGAGATTAAAAATCTCTTTTACAAGAGGGTCCTGGCCAAGACAGGCAGCAACACAGTAACATGACATATAACACGACACATAACAAAATGCATTTGTCCATGACAGGGTGGACATGTCTTATGGTTTATTCTCCCAATATTGTCCCATAATTATCTGAAAATATGTGTGGGAACTCAGCTAATATATATTTCTACAACTTGAGTGTGTACTATTCATGATAGGACATAAAGGGAATCAGAAATTAAGACCAAAATGTGTGAGTATTGTGAGGGCTGAAAGGCACTCTACGGTGATATTGACCCTTAATTAAGATCATACATTTATCAATTGCCTATGTTCTCATCTCTAGAATTTATTTGGACTCTCCAAGCTACGTGGCACCTTGTGAATACCCGACTGGAAATGGATCAGGCCTTCGACCAACCGGTGTGCAAGAAAAAGAAACTATGGGAATTGGTGGCAGAGAAGGTGAACGCCAAACTGAGCGAGTCAGAGGACGCCGGTGCAGCCGTGAAGGCGTACGAGTGTGATCTCAAGTGGAGAAACATGCTGGCCACTTACAGAAAGAACACAGAGAGGGCCAAGCGGCTGGGGTCAGCGAGTGTTCACTGGGAGTTCTTCAAAGCAATGCACGATGTCCTAGGCAAGAGCCGGGAAGAGATTGAAGCCCAGCGCAAGGCCAAGCTCAGCGGTACCAGAATTGGCAGGGCGATGGCCAGCAAGAAGTTTACCCGGATCCTCCCGACACCCCCTGCCATCGCTGCCCCGTGTCCCGCCAGGCCTCCCCAGGACGTCCTGCAGCTGTATATGGAGCTGCAGGAGAGGAAGATGAACATGTGGGCACAGCAGAAAGCGCTGGAGGAGAGGAAAATAGAGGCCATCAACAACCTGGCCCAGGCCATCTCCAGCCTGGCTCAGAAGAACAACGAACAAGTGTCCAAGGACGGACATTAAGCTGGAAGTGTTGTTTCCTTCTGCCAAAGACTTTCACAAGCATTACAGATTGAAAAATTTAGTTTTAAAAAATTGATCAAATGGTCTATAGAAGGATTACTATGTGTATAATAAGGTTGTACTTTTTTACTCATTTGCCAAAAGATATAACAAAATATTTTTTTTTAACCAAAAAAAAAAGAATAGTAGTCAATAATGATATGAAGAGAAAAATAAGAGACTGCTATGACATTCTAACAAGAATAAATAGAGGATGCAATGTATTTTTTTAGGATCCCATAGGGCTGGGCGATTTTGGACAAAAATAAAATCCCGATTTTTTTTTCTCTGAAAACCCGATTTTCGATTTTGATTTTTTTGGTAAAACTACAAAAGACAATGGAATAAATTGTTTCAAATATTTTATCTTTAAAGAAAAATAGCAAACAAATGTCCCTATTGGGAATGAAGTGCAATTGAAAGATACTGTAAATCCTCCTTGAGTTTAGTAAAGTGACAACATTTACAATTTTCTTGACCAAACAAAGATGACTAGACGAGCTCTGTCTGTAATGCAGCCAGCTGCAAAAAAGGAAAATCGATTTTCCGATTTTCCTTTTTTTAACATCGATTGTGATTAATAAATCCAATTTAGATTTAAAATCGATTAATCGCACAGCCCTAGGATCCCAACAAGAATACACGTCTCAAGTCAGATGTAGCATACATATTTATTTTGATTGGTCAGTAAGCTAATTTATATTCATCTTTACTCAAAAGGAGGAAAAATAAAGTACAAAATAAAACACTGACATTTTTTGAGGTCATGTTTAGCTTTGATTAATGCATGCGGTTACCTTGGCTTTGGTTCATGCAGTATCTCAGCATTTATTTTTCTAACAAAAACTCAGAATAAATGTTTGTTTTGCTAAGATCTAACGTTGATTGTAGATGTGACCACTACAGCCTTCTCCAGCATTTCCTGCAGATCCTCAGTGGTGGCCAGTCCACATATGAACATCACATGTCACTCTGAACAAATTCTTCAACGATATGACTGCATTTTTAATATAATTGGTTGTACTTTTTAACGCACAACTCATGTAGTGTTTTTATTATAATAATCACCCATAGCAATTTTACGACTGAGTTATTGCTTTAGCAACAGTTTTTTGAACTTTTTTTAAGTGATGAACACACAATCCACACATTCAATGTAGATTAAAGCAAAATTATTACAATCCATAAGCATCTGCAGTATGCAAAGTACTTTGAATAACTTTTATAGTCTTCTTGTTTCATCAAAGTGTAAATAAACAAATTTATTTTTGCACAGTACTGTTTATCCATCAGATATTCAACACACAAGGTCAAACTGGTTTCAGCTGTGGAGTTTGTTGTAAGCAAACGTCACCAAAATAATCGACTCAGACGGAGAAATTCTGTTAAAATAATCCACAACTATTAGATATAAAATCAAGAGTTACAAGACTCAACATTTGCAAACATCAAATTTGCAATGACGTCTCGTCTGTGCATACTCTCGTCATCCACCTCTCCTTCTTGGGTAAAAGCTTCCTCTTTTTCACAGTCTCCTTGAATTACTTGTCCAATGTCGACAAACACATTGTGTAACACACAAGCCGTCAGCACAACGGCTCGGGCTCGCTCGTAGTTTCCAATATCCAGATACCTGAGCCTTTGAAATCTGGCTTTCAGGTTGCCGACAGCCTGATCGAGGATCTGACAATGCTCCTCCAGGGTTTTGTTGAAGAGTTCCTGTTTTGGTTCGTCACTTGTTAAGTACGGGGTCAAAACCTGTGCAGTTAGACGGTAGCCGGCCCTGGCCACGAGGCAGGAACCTGAAGGCATCACTTCAGGGTGCTGTTTAAGTCTGTCTTGCAGAGCTCTGCCTCTTTCCAGATCTGTGTCTTGACTGATCCTGCAGTGTATGAACTTGCCACTCCGAGTGCATACAAGCTCGAGGTTTAACCAGGAGTCGGGGCGGGTCTCCTTCAGTCTCTTCGTCTCCGGTACGGCACTCTCCACGTCATGCTTGCCTTGATGAAGACGGATAGGGATCCGTGTGTGTCCCAACACTCCCAGGACTCGAGGGATGCCTTGCTCCTCTTTCTGATCATCTTTTCCAAGCAGAGTGGAAAATGGGAAGAGAGCGTCTTCAGCCTCTCTGCCTGGAGATTAGAGAGAAAACTGACAGTTATCATCTACATCAGGGGTCGGCGAGCCGCAGCTCTAGAGCCGCATGCGGCTCTTTAGCGCCGCCCTAGTGGCTCCCTGGAGCTTCTTTAAAAATGTTTGACCTTTTTTTCCTTTTCTTCTTCTTTTTTTTATTTTTTCCTTTTTTTCCCTTCTTTTTTTCTTCTTTTTTCCTCTTTTTTCTTCCTTTTTCCTTTCCTTTTTAATCTCGACATTTCGACTTTTTTCAAGAAATTTTGACTTTTTTTCGACATTTCAACTTTTTTCTCGCCATTTCGACTTCTTTCACCAAATTTCGACTTTTTTCTCGACATTTCAACTTTTTTCTCGACATTGACGTTTTTCTCGAAGTGCAGAATGAAAAAAAAATCTTCCCCCAGCTATAACTAATATAGATATATGCAGCATGTGTTGTCTTCATTCTAAGGCTTATACAAGACTTTTCATTTTTTGCGGCTCCAGACATATTTGTTTTTGGTCCAATATGGCTCTTTCAACATGTTGGGTTGCCGACCGCTGATCTACATTTTCAAAAGAAAGAAACCAGCACAATTGACTCACCGACTGGCCATCCGATTTGCGTCTCCTTCAGCGTGCCGATGCGTTCACAGAAAGAAAAGAAGATCCTGTGGATGTTTCCTTTCTCCAGCTGGAAGCGGCGGGACACGGAGCGGTAGCTGACCCGCTCAGAGAGCAGGGAGAGGGACAGGAGGACGGTCTGGGACAGAGACAAGCGAGCGCGGCCAGCCATCCGAGCCCTGGATTTGGAGCTTTGAAGAAGGTCTGAGATGTACTGGGGACAAATGATATTACAAGACTGGTGATGAAGGGTATTATTATTAAGAGGAAAGAAAAATCCAAACCTACATAGCCCTGTGTGAAAAAGTGATTGCGTGTTAAAACATAAATTAACTGTGGTTTATCAAATCTTTA
Source organism: Cololabis saira (assembly GCF_033807715.1). NCBI lineage: Eukaryota > Metazoa > Chordata > Actinopteri > Beloniformes > Belonidae > Cololabis > Cololabis saira. Next base: position 8,967,303 of record NC_084607.1, read on the forward strand.
GAAAGCTGAGTTCAATTTCTCTATCCACACCCAGGCATGATTACTGCCACACCAAAACTTGCATGAATAAAACAGCTGGTCAGTTCATCTAGACACCAAAGCATTAGTTTATGAATGAATTAATGAATTAATTTATTTCGAACATGTATATAAAAAATAAAAATAAACAGTAACATCTTCATATGCACATATGTTCGAAATAGGAGTAGGAAGAAGTGTACACTTTTTCCTAGTTCCTACCCCTTTATAACTCTATGAATTTACATTATTGCTATTATTATATCTACACAATATCCATATAAATAGTCTATATAAATACTACGTAGACATGCCTATTACTACATAATTATCCATATAAGTATATAGAAAATATAAATATTACATATTATATCAATATATAGAAAATACAAATATTATATAAATATATACTATATAAACTACATACATATCCCTATAAATATATATATGCTACATACATAATAAATATACAACATATATTACATAATTATAACTATCCCTCTCAACATATAATATAGGACTGTTTCAGAAAATTTTAATATTGTGATAAAGTCTTTATTTTCTGTAATGCAATTAAAAAAACAAAAATGTCATACATTCTGGATTCATTAAAAATCAACTGAAATATTGCAAGCCTTTTATTATTTTAATATTGCTGATTATGGCTTACCGTTTAAGATTAAGATTCCCAGAATATTGTAATTTTTTGAGATAGGATATTTGAGTTTTCATAAGCTGTAAGGCAAGCCATGATCAGCAATATTAAAATAATAAAAGGCTTGCAATATTTCAGTTGATTTGTAATGAATCCAGAATGTATGACATTTTTGCATTACAGAAAATAAAAGGACTTTATCATAATATTCTAATTTTCTGAGACAGTCCTGTATACTACATAAATATCCACATAAATATCTAAACATATCTTAAGCAAGTATAATATACAATTTTTCCCTATTTTATTTGTTTATCACACTCCTCGTTAACCCATTTCCTCTCCCATATACCGGTACCTGTTTATAAATATTTTTTTGTATCTTTTAAGTTTATCTTAAAAAAAACACTAACAAATATTACAATTTCTCATATCCTAGTAGTGTTTTAATGCAAGTATTTAAAATAGTTCCTACAGGACTGTCTCAGAAAATTTGAATATTGTGATTTTCTGTAATGCAATTACAAAAACTAAAATGCCATACATTCTGGATTCATTACAAATCAACTGAAATATTGCAAGCCTTTTATTATTTTAATATTGCTGACCATGGCTTACAGTTTAAAAAAACTCAAATATCTTATCTAAAAAAAAATAGAATATTCTGGGAATCTTAATCTTAAACTGTAAGCCATAATCAGCAATATTAAAATAATAATAATAATCTGCTTGATAGTTAACATCGATTAGATATTTCCTAGCAGACGTGAACTCACCTTGACAGCAGCTGAACTCAGCTGCCCCTGGTGCCCCTGGTACCCCGCCGCCTCCTCCACGCAGGGGCCAGTTGTTCCTGCATGGGACTCCGCTTTGGCCTGGCTCTGCAGCAGCTGCACGTAAACCGTGGTGGGTGCAGGGTGCGTGTCGAGCTTTGCGGTGAGATCCGCCTCCAGGATGTCCTCCACCGCCTGGTCCAGCCGCTGCTCCAGCTCGCTGGCCGACAGAGGCTGCCACTCCCGCTCCACCAGCTCCAGCACGGCTCTGCCCGCCGACAGCACGGACTCCCCGACGTCCATCTGCGGGGATAGGTGGCCGGGACCGGGATCCGTTCATGCACAAACAGGTGTCAAAAGTGGCGAACTCATCCCACTGTCTGCAACGTGGAAAATGCTAACCAGTGAGCTGAAGTTTGATGCCTTCACGGACTCACGTAAAGTTAGCAGAGCCGCTGAGACGTTCGAGAGCCCCGGGAAATTTAGAATAGAATACTTTATTGTCAGTGTACCTGGGTACAGTGAGATTGATAATACTCAAACGGTTGGGGGCGAAATACTGTGATTAGTCCATGGGCCAGAGCCCAAAATTTCACTGATCAGTACCACTCAAGGTGACAAAACTTACCTATAATTTTTGAAAAGATCCATGTCTATAGATGATATTTTGGTATGATAACCCAGTGGCTGTATCATAGTTACCCACCCCCTTCAGAAAATTACATTTTAGATGCTGGTGCATATCCTGGTTTAGACTCATATACAGGACTGTCTCAGAAAATTTGAATATTGTGATAAAGTTCTTTATTTTCTGTAATGCAATTAAAAAAACAAAAATGTCCTACATTCTGGATTCATTACAAATCAACTGAAATATTGCAAGCCTTTTATATTGCTGATTAAGGTTTAAGATTAAGATTCCCAGAATATTCTAATTTTTTTAGATAGGATATTTGAGTTTTCTTAAGCTGTAAGCCATGATCAGCAATATTAAAATAATGAAAGGCTTGCAATATTTCAGTTGATTTGTAATGAATCCAGAATGTATGATATTTTTGTTTCTGTAATTGCATTACAGAAAATCAAAATATTCAAATTTTCTGAGACAGTCCTGTACAGGATATCTGTCAATGTCTCACAATATTGTCTTTGGTATCATTTTAAAGGGGACCTTTTGAAGCATTCATTCAAGTTAAGATGTGATACTTTTCCTGAATCCTGGTCCTGTGAGTATTCCAGTTTTTGTATTTTGTGTCTCTGTTGTTCCTAGATGACACAGGGCTAAAAGATAGTATATCATTTAGGCGAAAATTGTGTTGTTTATAGTTTAAAGAGCTACAGTGACCTCTATGTTGGTCAGAAAGATGCACATCTTAGCTTGAATATATGATATACTATGATACAGCTGCCACTCAGGAAGGGTTATCATACCAAAATATCATCTACAGATTTTCAAAAAAGTTTTGTCACCTTGAGTGGTACTGATATCTGGTCTGGCCCATGGACTAGATTATTCAACAGGTGGCGTCACCTTCGTAAAGACAATTTGTTTCACGATTAATCAACAGATACTTGTCAGAAATTATAATAAAATATAATTTGATCAACAGATACATTTTAAATCCATATGGATACATGTCAAACCATTAGATTCACTCTTACATTTATTAACAGCAGTTTTTGTCGCTATTGTATAAAAAAATTAAATACATATTTGGACTTTGGACTGCAACTTGAAAAAGTTTTTTTTCTGTTTTATTTTTCCTTTTCTTTCCTGACACAACAGGTAAATAGTTTACACATTATTGTACAAATCTTGGTTAAAATTATAGTTTCCCCAATATAATACTGGAAAAAGAGATGAGCTTGTTTCACATTTAGCAGACTTCTAAATCCATACTGATCAGCCTTTTGAGAAATGTCTAAGTTGTTTACACTAACAACCATATAATAAAAATAAAGTGAATAGCCACTATTCGTTATTAAACCATGCAAAAAAAAAAAATCCACAGTGCACAGGGGTGAAAAACAATTGTTTTAATGTTAAATCAACAAGTGCAACTCTGTTCATGTCCCACTGTTTTAACAGCATTAATTACCAAACATGTTTTTAATGCAACAATAAACCCTTTCATTCAACACTTCAGGGTGACTGTTTTCAAATACAGGATTTTCCTAATGTTGGTTCTTAAATCATAAGACCCACCTTAATTTGAAGTTTCAATGTTTAGAAGACGTGTTCATTTCTAATTCACGTTTAAATTTACGGGGGAAAAAAAGAAAATGAATGGTGTAAACGACAACAGGAACAGACATGAGATAAACCCCTCCCCACAAAGAAAAAGTATAGCTCACTGTTGGCAGGTATAAATCTTTACTCATCACGACTGTGCGTGGTGCCTCAAAACTCTTTAATGCTTACTTTAAGCAATTTGGGCCGGTAATTAAAGCCAACATCTCCCAAGATTTCAAAGGCTACAATCCAAAAGTCCAGTCATGGCCACCAAGTGTGTCCAGTCTCAGTAACTACTAGGAGCGACTAAATAATTTTAATTGTGTGTCGGTCAAAAATACCAAAAACTGTTTCTCTCAATAGCAGATTATGTGGAAAAAAAACTGAATGGATTGATTTGTTTTTTTTTATTATTCTTTTCAAAAAGTTCTTGAAATGCACATAACTTAGAAATTTACTACCGTAACTTCTTGTTATTGTTGCAACACATATCCAGGCCAAAGAAGAAGAAGAAAAAAAAACAAAACAGAACATGTTAATCTTATAGTTTAATAAAGAAACACACAAACAAAAAAGCCTAAAAATGACACATCTTGTCAACTTCGACTTTGAAGCCAGCAAAATAAAGACCATAAAGTAAGGCAGCTTTAACCTTACTCCAAAAACAGACTAGAATTCATTAAATAAGAGGTACAAGTCTCAAGTTCAGCCGTTACCAATCCATGGATGACTGACAGTGTTGTGACAAGTCCGTCGGGTATCTCTGAAGGGTGTGAAGTTATTACTTTATCATGCTTTCAACAATTTGAGGACAAATTAGCCACTTTGAAGCACCCTCAAATTTACAAAGGGAATCTGTGTTTGTGTTTGTCCATGCCCCGCTGAACATCTGTCGTTGGCATGGGATAACTTCACTGAGACATCACTTCCCAAAATGCACCCCTGCCCTCCCCCGTGTCCTCCCTCTGACCTCCCTCGTGTCCCTCTCATGTCCCTGTCTCTTCCCTCACTGTATAGCCTGCTCGTTGGCTGTGCTGCCTGAATCCTGGGGTTTCATGACGTCGGGAAGCTCTGGAGGAGTGGAGAAGGGCTCGATCCTCAGCTGCTCAAATGATTCATCTGGGAAGATAAAAAAAAAAATGGCAGAAAGTAAACTCGCGTGATTCAGACGGCTTTCAGAACAAGCCAGCAGATTTGTGCTGAAAGTGAAAATGTATCAAATACGAGTTTGATCGAAAGCCAAACTACTGACCGCTGAGACGAAAAGCTAATCCCACGGTGGCCGGGGCCTGAGGTCGGGCTGTCTGATTTGTGAAGCCACAGTTTCCAAGAGTTTGACTGTCGTTAAGAAGAACATCATCCTGAAGAAACAGACAGGGCAAAGTACTGTAGAGACAGCTGGTTTTTCTTCTTTATTTTTTTTAAAAACACTGTTTTATTAAGCCAGTCAGAATTTATTTTAAAAGACACCTCAATTCATTTTAAGGGATCAAGCTCTCAGGGAGCCAATCTTTGTTTAGAGAGGGGAAAAAAGGCCAAATGGGTGTTTTTTCTTGTGAACATGATGAATGGTCCATTGTGCCTGCAAGTTGGAAAGCTGAGGTAGAAAAATAGAATAAAAAAAATGGACCAAAGTTTAAAAAAAAAAAGAAAAACAAACATCTGATGTTAAGTAAATGCTACATGAAAGTATGTCTTTGTTAGTAATATGAATAAAATCATGTATTCTGAACAAGAAAGACGCAAACAATTTCATATGAAATACTGTGATGACAAATCAAGGAAAATTAACCAAGATGTTTATAACGAATGACGGAGACATTCATTTTTGAAGAATCTGTTGAACCTGAGAAATCAGTGTACTTCAGACAATGAAGAATGAATGAATATTTTGAAATACTACATAACTACACTGTAGTCCTGTTAATTGACATTATGAAGCCAACTTGCTCAGGCTAAATTAGGGCCACAACTTATTTATTTATTTTCCATTTAATTAATTATTTAATTGACAAACTGTTATTGGACAAACCTAAAACTGTCAAATGATTGCTTCAATCTCCAAGTGATGTCCTCATGATGTTCATTCTTCCTACAGCTAAGGTTTTTGATATTTACCCACTCGATACTAAATATAGTGTATGTTAGACACTTGTCACCACAGAAATCCTCAAATCGTGTGTAATGATTGCTGAAAGAGTCTTTTACCTGTGCTTTAATCTGACTTTGGGACCCTGGTATATCAGTTTCTATAAAGTGCAGTTTGTCATGGGAGCTAATGCTGCAGCTCAAAGGTCTTCACCGCTGGTGAAACCTCAGGTTCTGCGAGTCCACAGATCCTCATCTATGAAAGCTACCACAGATTTGTTTCTGCTCCCTCAGAGATGGAGGGAATAGCTGACGGTGCTTCTTTAACTCTTGGTTAATTCAGACTCACTGTGTTGGTGGTAGAAGAACAGAGTACAAACGGCAAACATGCATTACAGTGTCCTCCACCATATCACATATCATATTCAGCTTAACACTGAAACTACAACACATAGCGTCTTCTTACCCGACTACATAAGTGTGCTATTTTTGTGTTCCGCCACCAATGAAAACCATACTTAAATCTAATGCAGACTGAGGACTTAATCATGTCACTGCAGCTGTCCACATCCCCATTTGCACCTCAGAACTGAAGGATTTCTACTCATCTAATAAGTTATTTAAGAAGCCGAACAATATTTAGGCTGACCTGTGTGTTGCCTTCTGTCACCAAAAAAAGAGAGAAAAAAGGTGTAGTGCTGATATTGACACAAAAACAGCATTAAGTTGTTTTATGTTACTTAGAAAATTCATCGACTACTCTTTTTGCAATTTCAACAACTGATTGCTTGCTGTCCTAAAAATTAAAAGTGTCACCTTAATACCTGCACATTTTTCAGAATTTCTCTTAAGCTTAGGTTTAAAAATAGTGGGTTATGTTTGACAAAATTCTTATAATCTTAGAAATTTAAATTAATAGTTTGCATTTTACTCATTTATAATAATGGCTTGAAAAACTACAAAGACTATGTCTGCTGAAGAATAATTTTTTTGCTTTAAACATTAATTGACACTCCAAATCCTCCACGAGCATGCATCACTTTACATCAACAGATGGGTGTAATCAAACCAAATAGGAATCTAACAAACGATCTGAGAAAAGTCCAACCTGCAAGATGTTATTTCACCTTATAAAGCCTCTGATCTTCAGGTGACCTCTTTAAAATGCCTTCCACGATGCGCTTCAGTTCATAGACGGTGGTGGATTCCTTGGCATCCGTGAAAATGGTCGCCTTATGACGTCGGATCATTAAAAACACGTCCTAAAGTCAGAACAAGTGGGGGGAAAGTAAACAGGAGTGAAACATGGAAATAATAAATAACATTAAAATGCAGTTATTGTAAATGTGGCTTCCCCACCAAATCAGGGTACAACACATTCATCAGAATCAGAATCAGGTTTATTGGCCAAGTATGAACATGTCAGACAGGGAATTTGACTATGGTTATTTCGCTCACTGTACAGTAAATAGGCAAATGATCTTATTAACATATATACACATTTTTTTTAAAGTGAAAGGTGCAGCAGTATGAGGTAGACATGGTTAATGAAAGGTGCATTGTTACAGCATATGATTGAGGTTATTATTATTATTGCACAGTGATTGATTACTCTGAGACTCTGAGTGTTGAGAGTTGATCAGAGCCATGAACTCTCAACACTCAGTCATCTTCAGGACACTTAATTGAGTTGTAGCAAATGTTTCCTAAGCTATAAGACCGGATGATACTTTAGGATCTGAAGCAAATACATTTTAGTGACAAGTTTAAACCTATTTCCTAAGTTTCCTACCATCCTTAATGTTGTTACAAGTATATGTGCGTTTAAAAAAATAATGTAGCTTCCCCTACCAAACCAGTGTACAACACATTCATCTTCAGGACAATTAATTGAGTTGTGGCAGATTTTTCCTAAGCTATATACCAGGATGATACCCTAGGATCTCAAGCAAATACATTTTAGTGACAAGTTTAAACCCATGCACTTGTTTAAGGAGTTAAATTAATTAACCACAGTAATAAGAAGTCCTAAGAAAGTGACATGAGAGAAAACTATCAATCTGAGTCAATCCAAGTCAAACCCCCAAAGATCAAGATCTATGATACTCATTACAGGTATTTGACGAAAATTACGAGTAGATTCTCAAATTGAAATTAAGTTTTCTACCATCCTTAATGTTGTTACTGTAGTGGCCACTCACGAGCAGGACACTGTTTAACTGTTTAGGTTAGAATTCACAAGAATCTAGCCGTTATTAATGATGACGATGTGTTTTCTGTTGGTGTTCTGTTACCGTACAAGTTTTTTCTTCTTCCACAAAAAGCGTTTCTCTGCTCTTTTGTTCCCAAACTCTTACATTACAAGCATTTGTGCGTTTAAAAAAATAATGTAGCTTCCCCTACCAAACCAGTGTACAACACATTCATCTTCAGGACACTTAATTGAGTTGTGGCAAATTTTTTCTAAGCTATAAAACAGGCTGATACTTTAGGATCTCAAGCAAATACATTTTAGTGACAAGTTTAAACCTCTGCACTTGTTTAAGGAGTTAAATTAATTAACAACAAGTGTTCCAAACTAGCCAGGACAATAGGGATACTGGGTAAAGCCAGACATGTACTCGATAAGAAGCCATTGCACACTCTGTACTATGCACTTATTGAACCTTATTTATCATATTGTGTAGAAGTGTGGGGTAATAATTATAAAAGCACTTTAAAAAAGATTTGCACTTTACAAAAACGAGCAGTGAGGTTAATAAACGGAGCGGGATACCTAGATCATACGAATAATTTGATTTTAAATTCTTATTTGCTCAAGTTTCCAGATTTGGTGAAATTCAAAACGGCACAGACCATGTTTAAAGCCTGGAATAATAGTTTACCTGGAAACATCCAAACGTTATTTAGGAAAAGAGATGGTATTCATGATTTACGGAATAAACACACTTTTAAACAGACAATGTCTCATACAACATTGAAAAAGATGTGCATTTCAGTGTATGGTATAACACTCTGGAACAATTTTGATGAAAGTGTGAAGGTCTGCAAGAACATCAGGCTATTCAAACGCTGCTGTAAGCAGATTCTCATACTGAACTACCAACATTTGATGTTATAATGACCATGATTTTTTATTTTATTTTTTTTCATTGTCTTTTTTTCTTCTGTGCATGATGCTTTTCTTTCTTTTTTAGCTACTTTTATTATGGTGATTGTTTTTGTTTTTTCATTGACTTTTTTTTTTCTTCTCTACTGTGCTTGATGCCTTTAGCTACTTTTATTGACTCACTTGTCTTTTAATTACTTTTATATTGATATACTTTTATATGTCAAGAAGAAGGGTATATACTGTATATATGTATTATTGTTGTTGTTATTATTATTATTGCTATTATTATTCTTTTATATATCGGATATTCTTATATTGCAAGAAGGGGCCGGACTAGATAAGCATTTGCTTCTTCCTGTCCCTTCTTGAACAAAACTGGTTGTGCTTTATTATTGTTGTTGATGCATGGTGTGTTTTTTTTTATTGTTTTGTTCAAGATGAATAAAGATCAAATCAAATCAAATCAAACCAAACAACAGTAATAATAAGTCCTACGAAAGTGACATGAGAGAAAACTATCAATCTGAGTCAATCCAAGTCAAACCCCCAAAGATCAAGATCTATGATACTCATTACAGGTATTTCATGAAAATTACAAGTAGATTCTCAAATTCAAATTAAGTTTTGTACCATAATTAATGTTTTTACACGTTTATTTGCGTTTAAAACAATCATGACACATTCAGCTGTTCTTGAGCGTCGTAACTAAATAGCTCAGCTCAAAGCTGATGGTTAAATTATACCTTTAAAATACAGAAGCCTTATTAAAAACTAAAAACACACTGGTAGTTGTCATATATTAGTGTTCCTTATTTTAGACCTTAAACTCTGTAACATTAGCCTAGCCGTTTAGCTCACACGTGACAAGGTTTCTATCCCGTTAATTTAACTTTTCTGCTTTAGATTCCTCCCATCTGTGATAAAGTTTATAAAACCGGTGTAATAACTCGTACCAGAATCTAGTAATGTTGCTGTCACGTAAAGTTAAGCGTCATGTAGCTTAGCGGAAGCTAGCCCCGTTAGCTCGGGGTTAGCTGCACAAAAGACTCCAGTTTTCTCCTGGTTTAGTTACAAACTGATGAAGTTACTGGTATCGGAGCGTTTTGGACATATAAAGAAGGGTTTAATGGGTAACTAAAGTAAGGTTTGACTGGTTTAAAGGGCTTGGCACCGTGAGATGTGTACGTTTTTCCCCACTCACCATTGCTCGCGGTCGGTGCAGCGAAAACAAACCTCCACCACTGCAGCAGCAGACGGGCCCAGCAGTTCCGCCGCCGGCCGGCTGGGGGCGCAGCGCTCAAGTGGACAAACCGGAGAATACCAGCGGAGGAAGAGACGGAGATGTGAATAATAATAAGAAGAATGATGATGATGATGATGATGATGATGATGATGATGATGATGATGATGATGATATAATAATAATATAATAATAATAATAGTAATAACGAAAACAATAATAATAATAATAATAATCAACAATACTACTAATAATAATGATAATAACAATAATAACAATAGTAACAACAATAATAATAATAATAACGGTAATAATAACAATAATAACAATAGTAATAACAACAACAATGATAATAATAATAATAATAATAATAATAATAATGATGATAATAATAATAATAATAATATTCAACAATACTAATAATAATGATAATAACAATATTAATAACAACAACAATAATAACAATAGTAACAACAATAATAATAGTAACAATAATAAGAATAATGATAATAATAATAATCAACAATACTACTAATAATAATCAACAATACTACTAATAATGATGATAATAATAACAATAGTAATTACAACAAAAACAATAATAATAATAATAATAATAATTCCTTTATTAATCCCAAAATGGGGAAATGTATTCTCTGCATTTAACCCATCTCTAGTCTACGGAAGAATATTAGGGCCAGGCAGGAGAAAAATAAAAATAATATTTTAGAGGAGGAAGATTTTTTTTTTATTATGCACTCGAAAAAAAAGTCGAATTGCCGAGAAAAAAGTCCAAATGTTGAGATTAATGTTGAAATACAATTTCAAGGATAAAGTCAAAATTTTGTTAATAAAGTTGAAATTTCGTGAATAAAGTCGACATTTCTAGAATAAAGTTGAAATACATTTCGACTTTATTCTCAATATTGTACTTCGACATTAATCTCGACATTTCAACTTTTTTCTGGACATTTTGACTTTTTTCTCGAAGTGCATAATGAAAAAAAAATCTTCCTCCTCTAAATTATTATTTTTATTTTTCTCCTGCCTGGCCCTAATATTCTTCCGTACTAGTCAAACTAGGAGCAGTGGGCTGCCATTTTTGCACAGCGCCCAGGGAGCAGTAAGGGTTATGGGCCTTGCTCAGGGGCCCAAGGTGGTTGACCTCGGTTGCAATCCAGGGGCTTGAACCTGGATCCTCCGGACCCCAAATTGTATAAGAGTCATTTGTCTATGACTGTTTGTAACTATTTAAATCTGGGTTCAGTGAGCGAAAAAAAAACTAAAACAAATTCCCTGTCTGGCATATTCATACTTGGCCAATAAAGCTTATTCTGTTCTATATTTCTGCTACCATCCCACCCAAAACAGAGCCGGCAAGGTGAGCTTCAGGACTGCTGCTGCAGAACTTATTCTTGACCGAGTATTTGGTTCTGCTGGGGGTGGATGCCAGGACCTTCAGCATGTAAAGCAAACGTGATGAACACTACACCACAGAACCTCTCGTGAAGGTGGAGACAGTGGTGCCAATAGTAGTTTGAGCACTTGGAGTGGCTACAGCAGATTCCAGCAACATCAGATATCTTGGTCATGATGTGTACAGTCCTAGAAGCTGCAAACATACTGCTCCTTAGAGGATCCAAGCTTTCATAGGGCAACTGCCCACAAAGGAATAGACGAGGATGAGGTTGTTGTTGTTTTGTTTAGTTTTTTTTTAAATCAATGCTGAATTAATGTTGAAAGTGTAAAATTCTAAAATTCTGATAGTTGATCTCTCAGCCTATGGAAAATAAATGACAGAAAACAGGTATTATGAGACCGTCACAGAAAATTACAATTTACCAGAAGTGTCTATTTATGAGGCACTTTGTTAAAAACTTTTACTTTGACCCCTAAAGATGTTTGTGAAACCCTGCTGCTGTCCTGTAACTCAGATAAGTTACCTGATGTTTTTAAATAGACACTTTGTGCATTTACCAATTATATTTCTAAGTCATCAATCGCTGCACTCTCCACTACTAAATGCTTAACTGTTAATTGTGATCTCTCTGCATATTACAAATTAGCTGATATACTGTACGTCAGATGAGTAGAACAAATGGCACTTTGTTTTAAATTTTGAGAAGTGACATGACACAAGAATATTATGTCTTTCACTGTACACTGAATTGAAAAGCAAAAGTAATTAAAAAAGGTTTATTGGCATGTTTTACATTTTAAAGACACAAAGTAACCAGACATTCCTTCAAACATTAGCTGTCATTAATACTTTACAAACTCTGAAAACTGAATGAGTGATTTTTAAATGCATTCTTGTTTAAATGCTGTTACAAAAATGAAATATGAAGTTCATGAGATAATATAATATGACATTAACAAAAGGAAAAATATTGTACATTCAAGAACTCATCCTGATGACTGAAAATGTCCTTTGCAAGAACGAGCAGAGAAATCCAAAGAATCGTTGAGCGGGGTGAGGATCCTTAAGTTTGCCGTTTCTGTCCAATAAATAAACTCCTCGGGACTGTGGTACCAAGATGGAAAGAAAGTCTGTTTCCCTGGTAACAAGGAATAAACAGTACAATTTTAATCATTTATACAAGTATTACAATATTATGAAACTACCTGAAAAATATCTAAACATGCTAAAAAAAATAATTACAAATTAAACAAATCAAAACTGTATTAAACTCACCAAATTAATATCTACCTAACCACAATTAGACTCTCTTGGATCTTGGAGTAAGTATACTGTGGAACAAGTAGAGAAAACACAACAGTCATTGTACCATATTTAGAATTAAGAAAAATATCTATTTAAATTAAAATGAGTTTAAAACGTACATCCACTTCTCTGGGGGATTGAATATGCTCGACTCCATTACAACAGAGCACTGAAAAAGGCCTCTCCTTGGTCTTTGGGTGCTCTTTGAAGCACAGACTGAAAACTTTAGCGGGGAGATAAACGTCCCAGTCGGTCGCATGCTCCTCTGCGAGATCGCTCACCATCCTGTTGGGAAGTTGCAGTGTTAAGAAGTCAGCATGATGAGAAATTCTCAATCATAAAACTTGAAATCCCTCACCAATTCTTCCCATATGGTTACATAAGAACTGAATGGATGTGAACGTTTGACAAAATGGATGTAAACCCCAGAGAGTAACGAGACGGACAGAAAAAGCACTCTGAATTCAGACCTGTCGAGAAGCTGCGGTGTGATCAAATCTGCAGCCCCCGTCTGCTGGTGGTAAACCACAAGAGAGACGCTAACCTTCAGCAGATCTTCAAGTTCTCGGTTGATCTAGAATAAAAACATGTTCACAAAGTAAATCTGCGTTAGACAGCTGATCAAAAGGGTACAATATTATATTTGAGGCACTGCAACTCAATGTTGCTGAGATTTTCACCTTAAACAGAACAAAGTTAACAGATTCTGCTCATTTTAACTGAGTCAGTTATAAACATCCAGCCTGTAGATCTCATGTACAATCTCATATATTCATATACGAATGGATAAAAAGGAGAGGTGATTGCTGATCTTGAACAGCCCATTCCAATTTATTGCCTGTATCCAATTTATTTTTATTATGGACAAATGAATTACATAATCTTTTGTGAAATCTACATTTATACTGGTTAAATACTGGAGAAACAACCTTGTTGAGTTTGGCTACTTAGCTGGAGAACGTTAGGCAGAAAGGTACTGAGAGATATTTTCCATGAACGCAGGTGAAACAGAAAACGTAGTAGATGGACGTATTTAGGGTGGGGCATTGACACGCCTGCTCAAAGTTCCAGCGTATGTGTCCATTAATACAACTATGTTATTAGTTGAATGAATAAAAAGTTAAATGCAACACCAGAAAACCAGAGTCTGGCTCATTATTGTGAAATATGCAAAGCGCTGCTCTCTGAACCATTGTTAGCTCAGCAAAGCATTAGGCCTGCTTTAAAGTGGAGAAAGAAAACAGCAGAGCCTGTCCCCGTGTGTTAATATCACTTGGTATTATAGCAATTTTATATGCATGAAAATCAGTTCAGTCCACTTTGATGTCCAGGTGAAATGTGAAATGATCCACATCAGATTCATTTCTACCAGTGGATGAACCCTGAAACTGATGTGAAAGTATCAGAATCCATCAGTTTCACTTTTTGAAAGTGAAAATAAGTTATAGATAAGCCCTGAATACAGGCATTGTAGGATTAGAATTGGTAGAATTGTCAAATTGGTTTGATTCACCGCACAAATCGGCACAGATTACTTTCTAATACTGTATTTGACCCGGTCTTTGAACGTTTTGACCGTATAGAAACGTAATTCTCGTCAGTTGTGTGAAATAAGACCTGGAAACAGGCATTGTGGCATAGAATTGTCAAATTGGTTTAATTCACCGTTCGAATTGTTACAGATTACTTTTGTAATACTGTATTTGACCCGGTCTTTGTACGTTTTGACCATGTAGAAACGTAATTCTTGCCATTTTAAGAATGTGATGTGTACCTGCTGTACTCTACTGCCCTTACTTTTTAACAACTTGTGCCTTCTATTATTTTACCTCTTTTCTTATCATTTTATTTCATTTTATTTGTTATTTATGTTTTAATTGTGTCTTGCCGCTTTTAATGTTGATGTAAAGCACTCTGAATTACCTTTTTTTGAATTGTGCTAACAAATAAACCTACGAGTTTAAACAGCTCGGTTACCAACACACTCACTTTGTGGACTATGTCATGAGGTAGTCTGGAGAGGATTCGGACTGGGTATCCGAAGTGGCCGATGACGTCCCCGATGTTCTTCGCCACATGTTGAGGGAGGCACGACTGCATCGGCACAGCCTCCACCCATTTGGAGAAATAGTCTGTAACCGTTAAAATGTATTTGTGTCCGTTGAGTGTTTGAGGCAGAGGCCCTCTGACATCCAAACCGAGCCACTGCCACGGCTCTTTCACCTGCAACCACAAGTTTACACTGTGAAGCCAAAACGACGACTCTGATTCAGGTTTGGTTGAATTCGGTTGGATACCTACCTGTATGACATTTTCAGAGTCTTTGCACTCTGCCTGTGAAACAGTAGAG
The DNA here is from genome assembly GCF_033807715.1 of Cololabis saira. Lineage (NCBI taxonomy): Eukaryota > Metazoa > Chordata > Actinopteri > Beloniformes > Belonidae > Cololabis > Cololabis saira. Next base: position 8,982,497 of record NC_084607.1, read on the forward strand.
GAGCATTTGATCAGATACATGTAATTTATGCTAAGACAAAATATCAGTCTGACTACTTACACTGAGATCATCATCTGGAGCCCACTGAATATTCTGTTGATGCACAGCAAAACAGATTAATGAACAATTTTGATATACAAATATAATAAGCTGGATTAGAGAAAGTAAGAATGGGACAAAAACTTAATTTACCCACTATCGAAGCAAAAGCACCTTTAAAATAAGCTTTAAAATAAACATTTAAAAGGACAAGATTGCTTAAATATTAGATGGATATGAATAAAGCTGTGGATCATATATTACTCAATTTACCTGTGGTACGCAGTAATCTCCATGAAAGAAATGTGGAAATGACTCGATCTTCATCAGCTGTTCATCAACTATGATTCTCCATTTCTCAGACTTTTTTTCCTCTTTGTCCCTGATCATAAAAACAGAAAATGTGAACATATTAGAGAAGCGACAATCCAAGTGTTTTCCAAATGAATTAAAAAAAAAAACAGCGCAGAAAACTAAAGTTGTTAAATTCCTGAGATTTTTGTCCGATACTCAAATAAGAGCACAAACTAATTAAACACTATTATAACCTATGAAGACGACATTCAAAATGAGCTATAACTATACACCAATTGTCATTTTTTTAAGTTTCTGATACATATTTTGTCCAATTTCAATGTTCTCCCTTAGAATTGTAATCAACGGCATATATCACTCCATCAATCATCAATCAAAGATATCAGAGGCTGCAGACTGTGTGCTCAGCTGGCTTTGTTTTCTGCATTTTTATGTTTGTTAGTTTCATAACATTGAGCTCTGCAGGGTGATATTTTAAGTGTTGGTTTTACGTTTGTTTGATTTTACTAATTTTTTCTTGCCAATAACGTTTTTGCTATTCTTTGCTCCCAGTGGAAGATTTCCGCAACATCCACAACTTCGCCATGATGATGGGTTTATTGACATGAAAAACATGCACATTTTTCAGTATTCTACACTTTTAAAATGAGTAACAACTGTGAAAAATAAATAAATAAAGCATTTCAAACAAATATGATGCATGTACTGAAATTTGTATTGGCCAGTTTCAGCTGATAAGACAAATAAAAAGAGCCAATAAGACAAAAACTGTCCTATCCTGATCACCAGTCGGTTAATTGCCACATCCTTCATTTTAAGACTAGTCTTAGATAAAACATAAAGTATTAAAAAAAAAATAAAAAAAAATTTAAAAACATAATTCTTAATTGATGGTCTAAAGGTAAAGTTTCCCAGCAGAAATTTCAACTTTTATGTTACTTCACAGTTAACATAACATTTCTTTTCCTGTTTTGAGAAAATATCCTGGATGTTTACAATTTATGGAAAAAAGTCAGAATATCAGTAGGCTTTAGATGGTTGAAAAAGTTCTGAATATAAATAAATTATTTGTTTGACTAATGAATTATGATAAAACAACTTAAAGCAGTACAAAGCCTCCACTCTGTTGTTACGTACCCTTGTGGTTCTTCCTCTGCCTGGTTCGTCTGTGTTTCTTCCTCTTTGCTCTGGACGCTGCTCTTCGCCGTGACAGAAGGGGAGACTTTAGCACCAAGAGGCTGAATTCACAAGACAGGAAACAAATGTTTTAATCAGATACCGATGGTGCTTGTTAAGAATTAGTATGAAGACCAGGAAGAACAACGCAAACTCAATGAGTATCCATTTAAGCCAAACAGAGAATACCATTACTGAAGTATTTGAAAAATGAGGCAACACAGGATGGCTCACCTTTTTTCTCTTACGTCTTTGGTTGACAGAACCCTGTATCAGAGACAGATAATCAGACAGATAATCTTTCAAGGAAGTTTAGGGTTTAATTGTCAAATACAGTTCAACTGGGAATATTCTTCATCTAGATGAAAGTTAAAATCTAACCCTAACCTTTTTTTGTGGATTGTCAGTGGAAGAAAATATGGTGGGAATTGCATCTTCTCGAAGCGTCACACTTTTTCCCGTCCTGTCAATGTAACGTTCCTCAAAATGATTGATGCACAGCACAGAAAAGCGATTTGGAGTCCAGTCCATCCACTTCATGTTCGTAAGCCATTTTTTAAGTTTTCTGGGATTGTACAGGGGGAACCTGTGAAAACACAGAGCTTGGTAAAACAGTCTCAACCAGGAAATTCTGCAAAAAATATAAAACACTGAATAAAATTCCAGTAAGATTTTTTTTTATAGGTATGTCTCATGGTATGTTATCCATGCATACATGACAAAGCATTAAACACCATTTGATAGCTGAATTGCTGTCTTGCATGTGATAATGTGCCATGTCTACCAGAGCTGTGTTAATTCTGATTTAATACAATTTCACAAATACTTGTTTTAAGTACACCTGCTTCAAACTCTTAAAGGATGCTATGCTTAAATTTACTGCACTGGCCACTATTTCCCAATCTATTATAACCCTTTATCATGTTTATTTTGTTGTTGTTCCATTAAATGGAGGGGAATCTCCCAGGTAAACTGATGCACTTTATTAGTAAATATTATTTTGTGTGTCTAAATTCAACAAATGCACTCCATAAAAGTTAATGTTGTATAGCTTTACAATTCTGCTATTAAGCTGTTTTTTGTTTGAAAGGAAAAATGCTTAAATTTGGCTCTTACTTAAAAAATTTGACATCTGGATCGCTGGAGTTCTCGCAGTTGTAGGCACATTTATATCTTCCCATTTATAACCTGGTTTTGTTAAACTTTTGTCAGACAAAGTGATTTTCTCGCTAATGCTAAATTGTGTAAAGAACAAGTCGTTTCTTCTGGCAATAACAATCTATATCCGGTTTGTTTTCAAAATAAAAGCCACACTTTGAGCGCCTTAATAAAAAATCCTAAATATTTATATACATTTCGGCTGTATATATACATACTTTCCAGTAAGTATTAAATAACTTATATTTCATAAAGTTGAAATGACTCATTCAATATAATAAGCTGCAAACACACATGCTTGTTTTCCACTTTTGCCACGCATGATGCTTTAACTTGACAACCACTTTATTAACGGATGTTTACATTTCTTCTTCATGGCGTTTTCCTTAGATTTAAACAACACTGCCCTCTTGAGGAGAAAAGTTGACACTTCATTTGTATGATACCTTTGATCAACAGCACAAAGAAAAACAAAAAACTCAGTAAACTAATATTCCGTCACTGATCCTTTTGTTCTTCCTTCCTCTCATTTAACTCTCTATTATAGTTTAATCTTCCCTCATCTTAATTACTGCAACATTGTTTGGGCTACATATATTAATAAATTATTGATAATTGAAAAAAGGTTTCTCAGAATGATATCACACGCAAACAGATATGAGCCATCTGCTCCCCTTTTCATTAATTATTCATTATTATCAGTCAATAAAATTAATATTTTTAAAACATGTTTATTTATGTTCAAATTTAAAAATTATTTACAAGATGTTCCTTCCTCTTTTCATCATTTCCTTTGTGTTAATTCCGATATTCATTCTTATGCCATAAGGCACAAAGATGATTTTAATTTACCGTTTTGTAGAACATGGAAACATCAATCTTTCATCACTTACAGAGGCCCCCACTTGTGGAATTCACTCAATAAATCTCTTAAATCATCACCATCCTTGCCAATATTCAAAAAACATTTAAAGAACTTTCTTATTGTTTCATCTTTGTAATGAGCTTTGTTTTGTTTTGTATTCATATATGGAAAGGATAAGCCACCAGGCTTCTTCCTTTCCTTGCATGTTATTTCATTGTTTTTCATTTTTTGTATTATATCATATTTGTCTTATATTATTAAATAAATAAACTAAACTAAAATAAACTGAAAATCATCCAGTTTTTAATTTTAATTACAAATATCTCAAATTATTACTTTTAAAATAAAAAAACCTCAGTCAGTGCTATAGGCATTGAACTTTGAAATGCTCATTATCAACATCCATTTCAAATAAAGACACACCAGTATTGAAAAATACAATTATTTAATAAACACTGATTCATGTGAATATCATGGAGCAGCTCAGGTGCTTTTCGTTTTCCACCCGACTCTCCACTCATCCCAGTCCAGCAGAGTTCGTTTTACATCCCATCCAGCAGCTTCAACACCTGCAAATTATATTATATCTTTCAAAAAGAATCATAGCAAAAAAGTGCAATAACATTGGAGGCTTGAACTGTTTTGCATGATCTCACCTTGGAGGAATGGATAGAAGTTTGCATCCATCAGCTTGTGACTTTCACACACCATGTCCCAGGGGCCTTTCATTAAAACAGTATGCCATATTTAATTGGCTTTTATTTGAATAATAACTGTTATGCAAACAGGGAAATGCTCACTTTGCTGCTTTGGTGTAGAACATGAATGTTCCCTGGATGTCAATGTGCAGCTGAGCCACACAGCCTGGCACATGGCCCTGATTTCATCAGATACTGACGCCTCTGGTCCCAAACAAACACTCACACAGCCTAGGAGGAAGAAAGAAAGTTATAATATGCATGCATGCTTGTCATATTTTAAAACCAAATGCCAGCCAATCTCTCTTAAACACAGTTATTCTATTCGAGAAGGTTGGTTACCATTTCTGATCCCTAAGAGGTAAGGCATGTTGTTATCCTTCAAAGCCATATTTAGTTCATCTGGGCTGCAGAATAAGCAGAGATATTACTTTAAAAAAGTGTTGAACTGTAAATGTGCATAGTCAAAAATGTTATATGCATTTACCTCTGTACGACCTCCTGCAGCCTAACTCCGAGTCTGATTGGGGCACTTTTCACAAACTCTGAAAAACAGGTAATTTTAACAAAATGAAAAGACCAAACAACAATTTTTCAGTGCTATTACAACAGCCCGCCTGGAAATCAAATAAAAACTCATACCAAAGAAAACTGGTTCTCTTTGATTGGCCTCCAGAGGACTAAGGATTCTCTTGTCCTTTAGGTACTGCTGCAGCACAATAAAAAGCCGGGCTTCGTTGAAGGTGTCCATGACAACGGAACGTACGGCCTTGTAGTTGGCGAAGAGATGAAGGATGGTGAAGAAGAAGAAGAGGCCGAGAGTGAGTCTGTGGGGCAGATGGAGGGAAGAGTATGGCGGTGCGTGATGTTAAACTCTTACTTCCAAGAAAAAAAAAGAAAAGCTTCCTTGTGCAGTTACTTGTTGAAGTTGGTTATAAACACTTACCCTGGATTATCAGTGACGAGGGGAATGAGGATCAAACTGACGAGCAGTCCCGCCAAATTCACTAAAGTCTCCTGCAGGAAATAAAAAACAAATTACAGTAATTTCTGGTTATTTTGCACATTTAGGTTATGCCTAAGGGTTTTTTTTGGGGGGGGGGCATTTAGATTTGTTTCTGGCGTGTATATAATAACATTATCAAACAAATATCTGTCTTGCCACAGGAAAACACTGCATATGTGAAGCATAGTTATGTTTACCATCATACTGGGCTCTACCACTCTTTCCCCCAGGGACATTTAAAACAGGAAACATATGAATCAACAAAGATTCAAGGATTCTTTATTGTCTTACTTATGAGATAGCAAGAAATTTAAAACAAATGGACCTTTGTACTAGGGCTGGGGATCGATTCAAATATCAAGAATCGATTCGATTCCGATTCTTAAGATTCAGAATCAATTATCACGATCCGATTCGATCCGATATTGATTTGGGTTACTGTTAATAAAACTGTCTTTCTGCTGTTCTGCTGTTGCATGAATTATATGACTGTCTAGTTATGCAACATATTAATACTAGTATTATATTGAGATTTAACAGCAAGTATTGGCAGCTAATGATGCTGTAAGGACCAATCAGCTCCCAGAATGCTGAACTGCTTTCAGAAACATCATGTGGGTCAGAATTATCAAACAGATCCAGGGAGGAAACAGAGGACAAAAGAAATCGCTTTTATTTTTTCTCCAATTTATGAGAATTTGGTTTTTAACATTTATGCAAATGTAACCCCAAGACAGTATATAAAGCAAAGAAATATAGACAATTTATGCAATTATAACTGAAAACTTCCTTTAAACATATTTAAAGGCAAAAACATGGCACCAGTTATTCTCGTGTCCAACAAAATATTCCTTTTTTGGGCATAAACACCAAGTACCAAAAGTTGTAATGTAATGATGGGGGGGAAAAAAAAAAAAAAAAAAAAAATTTAAATCGATCTTTAGACATATTAATATGAGAATCGATTTAAAATCGGAGAATCAATCTTTTCAACACAGGCCTACTTTGTACTAGATCTAAACAGAATGCAGTCTAAAAGACAATGTCATGATTTTACAATGAACTCTGTCGTGTTACCTGACTGCCGTCTTTGGCAGAGATGTCAGCCATGTTGTCCCTGCGAGCCTGATGAACCGTCAGAGCAGCTCTGGTCGCACCACCCGCCACTCCAACAATAGACTACAGAAGACAAGCAGGATGAGATATCACTACGCAACCAGCATCAAAGCTTGTTTTATCAGTCAGCAGGTTTAACTTTTATTTCCATTATCATAAATTACAAATTCTCATTTCCAATTTTTCTTCGAATTCAAATTCTTTGTCCCCAGAACTAGTCCACACCTTTGCCTGACTCCCAGGTGTAAAAAGCATTCAGTCACACTCATGTCCCTGCAGGTGGTGAATCCACAATGCAGCAGCTCAGTTTTATAAAATGTGACTATGTGGGTGAAGGCTGATGACAGGAGACGCTGGGTTAATGGGCAAGGCAGCAGGGATTCTCCTGAGCTGACTGAATGGGCCAGTTGTTCAAAGGTAATCTGATCGGATTTTGGTTATCGGATTGGGTCAAAGTTTGAAAATGGGTTGTTCAAAAGGGAAAGAAGGATTCTGAAATCAGATTAGATCACGTAATCCAATCCTAGTTTTAATCTGGATCAAACCTTCAGTTTGTGTTGTTCAAAATTTTCCAGTAGGATTTGGATAACTTTGATCCAAAAAAACAGGATTATCCTGATCCCAACAGGGGGTGGGATTTAAAGGTGGATTATAAATCTGGCCTATAAATACTATGCTCACTACAACATGTGAGCATACAAGATGAGGTGGAACCATGGACTCAAAAGGACCAAATTTCACAGTTGCAGAAACCCATGCACTGCTGGAGGGTGTTAAGTGCCATTATGCCTCAATAGTAGGAAGTTCTGTGGTGACTAACAAAAGGAAGAAAGACATTTGGGTTGAAATCACCCAGAATGTGAATGCAATGGGGTCTGGCCAGAAGAGGATCTTGGAACAAGTTAAATTTAGATGGAAGAATCTGAGGGCCAGAGCAACGAAGGACCTTGCTGAAGCAAAAAACACCCAAACTGGCAACAAACCTTTCAAGAAAGGTGAATACACAGATGTGGTTCTGGACATTATTGGAGGTGAGAACTCTAAAGCTTTGCACGGGATTCAAGGTGTTGTAGGGGACGGTGAGCCTACAATTGTAGAGGACAGTGAGCCAGTTCCTCCTAATGCAGAGGAAACATTTATTCTGGATCTCAGCCCTATTATTGAAGAACAACCTGGACCCTCACTAGTAGAGCCAGCAGTCACAAGAGCTCAGAAAAGAGGCTTGAAGCGTCCTTTGCCAAATAATAATGATGATGCCTCTGAAACTCTACTTAAACGAGAAACTGAAAGAGCAGAAGCACAGATACTCCTGGCAGAGGAACAAATCAAGCTGACCAAACTCCTGCAAATCAAAGCCAAACTTCAGATCCGCCTTCTAAAAGCAGAGCTTCAAAATGCTGGTCTCTCCTCCTCAGATGAAGAAGAACCCTGAACATTCTTTATTTTGTTAACTATTGGACATTTAGCCTCTTTTTTTTATATTTAAGACGTTTTCAAAATATCCACAATGTATTTGTTAATGTATATTTGTTTTTTATTTGTTGTGGCTCAGATGAGGGGTCATAAAAGAAGTGGATGTTTCTGTTATTTTTGTGTTTTGTCTCAAAATAAAAAACACTTCAAGTGACCCCATGTTGGCTCTTCTACCTGTTTTTCTTTACATAGCTGGTAGGCCACATTGTGATATGTTGTCCCATTTAGAGCACTGGTAATCCGGATTTGGTAATCTTGAAAACTGTGTATCTGGATCAGGGTGATCCAATCCAAATCTGGATCACTTTGATCCAGATTAAATTCTTTGAACAACTGGCCCAATGTGATAGATGAATCTCCCTGTTGGGCTCAGTCTTGCAGGTAAGATGAGGAGTTCATATAACTAAAAGGAGTCACTGCTTCTTTGTTTTGAAACAGCTGATGCAACTCAAGCTTTTAATTACAATGTTTTTTTACTTGGCACTTTGAGATGCACCCAGAACTTGGAGGAACAACAATATCATACCGGGCAGAGGAATTCCTCTAAGAAGAGCTGAGACTAGAATGCCTTTTTTCTCCTTTTGGTGCAAAATTACTTAACAATTTCTGATCGCTTTTTTTGAGGAAAAGCCCCTAAATAAAAAAGACCATTCTGCATTATTTATTTTCTGCATTCAAATAATTCAATTAGAAAAAATATATATTCTATTACCTTAAATACCCCTGCTGTGCACACAATCAAGGTGAAGCAGGCAGGAAAGTAAGGTGCACAGATTTCCATGAACATGGCAATGTCATTGAGAACGTCAGCAAAAAGTCTGGTGGTGGAATTGGGAAAAAAAAAAATCAAAAAAAAAATCAATCAATACAGAGTAACTTCAACAAACATACAGAGAAAAGTCTTGCAAAAAGTCTTAAAGCACATACCTCCATTTTTTGGCCTCAGAGTCCAACTTACTCCTGGAACAGAGACAAAAAAACTCATCATCAACAGAAATGTCATAGACAGGAAAAATCCCAAACTTCTGTTGGATTTAGAAAGCACAAATATGAGCCCAGAGCCCACCCCTTCCGCCAAGCAAACAGGATTCTTCCCAGCATGCCAGTTCCATCTGCACGTTAGAAAGAAAAATAAAGCTTAGTAATTACCATTAAGGTCATTACAAATCATGGATGATCAATTGAAAGTTTGCAGTATTGTTTATATTGAAGTCCACCTCTTAATAACCAGGTGACTGTGGCGGCAGCGACAGTTGCTTCTTGATTTCCAACACCAACACCTTTGAGGGAAGCCTGAGTGGCCAGAGTCCCTGACAGGGAGCTGGCAAACGCCTGAGGGACAAGAGCAGGATTAAACCAAGACTTTTAGTCTCATAAACCGTCATAATCTGCGGTTTTGACACATCAGTCATCTACATATACATTGATTTTTATGACTTTTTTACATTTTAGTGATGATACTGCTGCTTTTTTTCTTTTTTTTATAGATTTCCTTGTCTTGAATACTGTAGCACTTTGAGCAGAGGTGGGTAGTAACGACTTACATTTACTCCGTTACATTTACTTGAGTAAGTTTTGGGAGATTTTGTACTTTTAGGAGTAGTTTTGAATCACTATACTTTTTACTTTTACTTGAGTAGATTTGTGAAGAAGAAACTGTTTCTCTTACTCCGCTACATTAGGCTACGTTGAGCTGTTACTTTTCTTTTATCCCTTTTATCCGCGTACGCGTCAATCTCATGACATCACTGGGTGATTCTTTGGGAAAAATGTTTGTTTTTGCATGTTTTGTCACATTTACACAGACTCAAACACACACAGAGTTTCTATGAGTTCATGGGCTTGTTCTAGTTCTGCCTGGTTAAAAAAGAAAAGTACAGAGGCTTGAAATTTTGTGCTACTAGTGCTTAATTTATTTTTTTATTCTTTTATTATTGTATTTATTTTATTATTTATTAAAGTACTTGAATTTACTTTAAGATTATTTTACTTTTTGTTATTTCGTATTAATTTTAATTTATTTTATTGATTTAATTTGCCTGAAGATGATTATTTTGTACTTTTGTCTGTTTGAATGGTTGTGTTAAAAAATAAATCAGACGTTACTCAACAGTTACTCAATACTTGAGTAGTTTTTTCACCAAGTACTTTTTTACTTTTACTCAACTTGAGTTACTCAAGTAATTATTTGGATGACTACTTTTTACTTCTACATATTATTCTGAAGTAACAATACTTTTACTTGAGTACAATTTTTGGCTACTCTACCCACCTCTGACTTTGAGATTCATCGAATCTAAAGTGCATTATAAATTAAATTCATTATTATTACTGCACCTGCATAGTATCCCAGAACTGGTACTGCAAATAGTCCCCACTGACACTGTCTGGGTAGCCTTGAGGAAGGAAAATACTCTGAAAATAAAATGTTAGAAAGTCAAAACTCAGAGCTAAAGAACAATCAGTGCAGCCACAAAGGGATTTCATTGGATCCTTACTTTAAAAACGTCAACAACCGAGTTTGATCGTGATCCACCTTGGCTAGAATCTCTCCTCCTCTCCACCACTCCATTCTTTACTCTGTAGCTCCAGGACTGTCCGCTTCCATATCTCTCTGTGGCCAAAAGCAAACCCGCAGGTTTCTCCATTTCAGGCTCTTCGGAGGGACAGTAGAACTGATGGAGTTATTAACAACGAATCTGCTTTCAAATATCAAATTTAATGTGTTTTGTTGAAGCTTATTTCAGAGGAAATTGTGGTTTTGCATCTCACAGTCGACGTGTCGTCCTCCCATGTTTTCATTTGTGAAGTTTCCGGGTTTGTGTTCTAAGCCCCGCCCCCTCTCGGCCCTTCTCGGCTCCTCATTGGTGGACGGAGTTTGGAGAATATTATTATAGTGGTCTTTTAGTCTCTAATTTTTCATCGTTAGGATTACAATTTTAAGAAGATATATATATATATATTGGTATATATATATACACACACAGGACTGTCAGAAAATTAGAATATTGTGATTTTCTGTAATGCAATTACAAAAACAAAAATGTCATACATTCTGGATTCATTACAAATCAACTGAAATATTGCAAGCCTTTTATTATTTTAATATTGCTGATCATGGTTTACAGCTTAAGAAAACTCAAATATCCTATCTCAAAAAATTAGAATATTCTGGGAATGTTAATCTTAAACTGTAAGCCATAATCAGCAATATTAAAATAATAAAAGGCTTGCAATATTTCAGTTGATTTGTAATAAATCCAGAATGTATGACATTTTTGTTTTTTTAATTGCATTACAGAAAATAAAGAACTTTATCACAATATTCTAATTTTCTGAGACAGTCCTGTATATATATATAGATATATATAAGGGCTGTCCAACGATTAATTTTTTAAATCGCAATTAATCGCATGTTGTCCATAGTTAACTTGCGATTAATCGCACATTTATTCACACATTTTTTTGCTGTTCTAAATTACCTTCAGGTATTTTTTAAAATGTTTTAAAAAATTTAATACTGTTAACAACATGAGAAAGTTCAAATATGCTTTCTTTATGCCAATGTTTATTCAATTTTCCACAAAAAAAGCTTTTCACCTGAATGTAACATTCCTTCATAAATACAAACACAATGTAGTCCCCAACTTTACACTTGTAAAGACTCACTTAAGATTCCTTGTTTTTTTAAGCAGCTCAATGTAAAACAATGAACTATATGCATCACAAACATTGTACAAGAAGTGCATTGGTCAGTTAAATTCTCCATGTGATTATGTCTAACCTCATATGGAGGAAAATAAAAGGCTCAAAAAATATCCCCTTGTCCTAAGCGGGTGATACAAAAAAAATATATTGCAAACAAATAAAGTGCACATGTAACAGCAGGGAGTGTAACTCAACCTATAAAGTGCAGTTGGGTATAATTAGCAAATACTTCAGATTCTTTGCTCATCTAATTATTATATTCAGGTGAGGAACCAGCCTCCTTCCCTCACGTCTATCCAGCGTTAGAAGATATTGCACAAATATCCAACCCTCTGTGACAACAGTTCAGCAGAGTAGCGGCAAGTACAGCATGAAGACGAGTGGTGAGAGTACAGTCAGATTCAGATTCAGATTACTTTATTAGCCATTTGTGAGAACACATAGGAATTTGTTACGGTGGTCACAATATATTTTCACAAATAAATAAATAACAGGCATATAACACAAAAGTCAGGGAGAAAACAAAAAATAAAGTGCAGGCATATGTAACAAGTTATACATTATATTGATTGGCAGACTTTTGTTGGCGGAGAAGATAAAAACATATCGTTTTAGACTTTGTGGATGCTGTTTTTTATCGGCATATTGTTTTCTGCACAATCCGAATGTATTTCACTTTCAGTTCAAAGTTGAACAACAGCAGAATAATTGATGAGTGTTACAGTTAAGTATACATCCTGGTCTCAAATATGATCTCAAAATAAACCAGTGTTGACAAAGAACGGGAAATGAGATCACATTAATCTAATGTAGGACATTGGCCTCTTCCATGATGGCTTACAGGAAACTGCTGTTCCTAAATGTAGACGTACAAATAAGGACACTCTTACATCTGATTACTGCTGGGATGACTCAGAGAAAACATGATGGAGTTGTACCTGTCCTCAGAATTAACCACAGGTATGTTTATGAGGGTGAAAAGTTCCCCTGCAAGTTAATAAATGTATACATTCCTGAAGCTTTGTTTTATATATATTTCCCCCCCGTCTTATACGTGTAGATTTTTAATCAATGTTTTACACATTTTGTCAAAATTATGTGGCATTTAACATCTGACCAATTTCTGACAAGTACCTTGTTTTAAAGTGTCCTTATGTGGATTAAAGTGTTGACCTTTCTTACCGATTGACCAACAGAAGCTGTTACGGTAATTAGTTTTACTGTAAAACAGTAGCCACTACATTTTTGAGTCCAAAGGGGTTAAATCTGACAAAGTAAACAACCCAAATGATATTCAGCTTCATCTTTCCCCCAGATTAGTTGTTTCTTCACTTCAGAATCACTTCCTTGTAACTCAAGTTTTATCACAGCCAGGAAGATAGAAGCTGCAAAAAACATGTTTCAATTTTAGTACCCCTGTCATATACATTGTATTTTTGATTTCTGTGGCTTTATCTTCAATTATTATTCATTATTATCTTGTGTATTTTATTGAACCCCGAGAGACAACGTCTGCCAGATGAGATTTCTCGTTTGTTTGCACAAACCTGGCAAATAAAGGAGATTCTGATTCTGGTTGTTGGTTTGTTTGCTTTGACTGCTGCACTCAAAGATGTCCTTTCTTTACAAACTAGTTATTAGGGGTCACCACAGCAGATCACGGTGATCTGGTTATTGATTTGCGATACAGTTTTACATTGGATGCCCTTCAGAAACCTTCCATTAATCTGGGAGGACTTGAGGACATGGTGAATATGTAGTTACTCTTTAAGACATTTGTTCGAATTAGAAATTCCCTCAGACTGGTGACTGATTTTTCAGACCTTCAGAAAAAGCCCCGTTCTGAGGCATCTGAAGTTCTGCAGATGAAATATATTTCCTATTTCCTATAACATTCCCCATCATAGGGACTTTCTTAAATTCCCATAACATCAACCGTTTTGTTTCGCCAGCAGAATATGGAAACAACACTCACTGGACTCGGGTCGGCCGTTCCAAGCAAAGAGATAAAACTCTGTTGGAGGCCACGGCAGGAAACGAAAAAACAAAACATCTTTTGAATATTTTATATAATCTCACTGGAGAAAATTGAGACACTTTGACCTTCATGATTTTCTATTTACTACGTTAAGGGAATTCATTCATGTTAATATTTCTATCGATCAGGTTACTTATTAATTTACATTGTACTCTGTACATTACATTCTACTCTGTAATTTATATTAATTTCCATTGTATTATTCAATGTTCATATTATTATTATTAGTAGTATTATTATTTAATGTTCATATGCACTGAGAAATTCATGTTAATATTTTCAGGTTAATTGATCCATGTAATTCTTTGTATAAATGCTGTATTGTTGATTAATTGTTTGATTTAATGTGGACCCCAGGAAGAATAGTCTTCATATTTATGAGGACTAATGGGGATCCAATAAATAATAAACAATAAACATGATTTACAGAAATGTGACTAAGCCTAATATTTTACACACATCTTCGACTACAGTTGGATGACTGAAATAAAACGACTAATTCTTGTGATATGTTGCAAAAGCAAGATATAGTATTTGTAAAATGAGGCTTAATAGACAGAAGCGTATGCAAAACAGATCAGTGAGGTTTGAGCTCATCTGGTGGGACATGTTTCAATATGAAAAGTTAAAGTGTCTTCTGCTGAGGATGAAATTAGACAGTTAACTTAACAATCCTCAAGCATTGCCACACACTTTCTTCTCTGGTGCATCTAGATATATTTTTGGGACTTTCCGCATGGCTAATAAATTGATGACAGGTTTGAGATAAGCCTAAATGAATGAGCGAGGAGCGGCAGGAAGACGTGGCTGACAACAGGACAGTCGCTCAATCTGCAACCAAAAGTATTCCAGAGGGAACAACAAAACTTAAGGTTGTGAAAATGGAGAAGGCGTCTTTCCCCCTTTCAATTACACCAAGACTTCTGGGAAATTCTGGGTACTTTACCAGACAAAACAAAGGATGACAAATCAGTCATCTTGCCGACTCCATGAAGGCAAGATGGGACTGACTGAGGAGTCAGCTTATTTAGTCAGAGGTGTCAAGTAACGAAGTACAAATACTTTGTTACCTTACTTAAGTAGAAATTTTGGTTATCTATACTTCACTGGAGTAATTATATACGACTTTTTACTTCTACTCATTACATTTTCACGCAACTATCTGTACTTTTTCTCTCTTTTTCGTTTCGTTTCGGCCTTCTAAAACTATCCAGTTAAATTGCTCCATCCGGATAGAGTGAATTTGGTTGTGGTTGTTTCAGATGTTCTTGTCCAGTTTTGTTCTTACATCCGTTCCCTCAGATTCCTGCAACTAAACTTGGATGTACATTCCAATAAAGGTTAGGATAAATGATAACATGCCTCTGAAGTTTGACTTTTTGCACCATTACAATACTTATAGGCAACTAGTCGTCATATCTCCTGCTCTCTGAAACACATGTTAATGCTCAATAGTACACATATATGCTTCTTTAATATATTTGCATTATACTAAGATGCATTCATTTTCAATGGCTTTTGTCCTTAATGGATTTTTTTCTCCCTTACATTACTTTTACTTTTATACTTTAAGTAGTTTTGAAACCAGTACTTTTATACTTTTACTTGAGTAAAAAACTTGAGTTGATACTTCAACTTCTACAGGAGTATTTTTAAACTCTAGTATCTATACTTCTACCTGAGTAATGAATGTGAATACTTTTGACACCTCTGTATTTAGTAATAGTTAAAAAAGAAAAAGGCAGATGCAGAAACTGCTCTGCTGAGCCACAACAGCTGGATACGGAGTGTGATCAGGTTCCCACACATGTTCATTTTCACCGAGAGGGTAGAGATATTTATGGTTATAGTCTGCAGTCATCTCTGGGGAAGAATGCGTTAGTGATATCATCAATAACTGATCTTATCTCCCGGTCAGAGAGCAAAAGGGCCGCAGGACGACAGAAAATCTTAGTAACATGCGTCCACATAAAAGATAAAGAATGCCCCAGTTGATTGTGACGTGGTGAGCAAAATGTCAATGAACCCTAAAAATGTGTTAATGTGGATTTTAGATCCAGTGAAGCCAACTGGAATTTGATTGTTTCACCTGAAGGCCGAGACAAGTGCAGACACACCTCTGGCAGCCAGCGCCTCAGGAATGCAGATTGGGTAAGAGGAGAGTTACAACAGTTGTACCGTTGTTGTCATGTCACTATGACTAACTGGGGGGTGAGAAAGGGCTTCCTCAGTAGATACAATGACAATGACGAGAACGTGGGAGTCGCTGTAGCAGAGAAAGAGAGAGAGACCGAGAAAGAAAGAGAGAGAGAGAGAGAGTGACATTTCTAGAAAAGGAGCAACATCCTGCCCCGTAAATGGGCGTGGAGGTTTCACACTGAGTTTCACTCTCCTTCCTGTCATTCACCAGGTTACATGGCACTGGGGCTTTGGACAGGGACGGGTCTCCGTCAGAGCTGCTGAGGGGTGTTTGGATGAATACTTCTGGAAATCTTCACTGAAAACTTCTACATTTTATTGGAGACGTCTGAAGTGTTTAAGTGGAACATTGATAAAGAAATCATCCATCTGAGAAAGACTGAGGAGCAGATTCAACAAAGTGCCCTTTGAATTTGAACAGGTTTGTACTTTAATTGAACTTTTTAAAGGAGTAAAGTGTATTATTGTTAACTGTTAACTGTTTAATGTGGCCAAACTGAAAGTATTAACATCCCACTTAGAGAAGCACCGTCTGAGATTGAGGTTTACATTTCCTGTAAACAAAAGATAAATCAGAAACTTCATCAATCAGTTGAGCTGTGTCTGCATTACTGGAGAGACCAGACCAGAACGACCCTACCGGTTCCCACAAATGATTCACAGTACTGTCAAATGTTGAGTGGTGTTTTCATAGCAACACTCGGGCTGCTACAGTTGATCTCAGGACCAGGAATGAAAACACGCCGGTGTGGTGTGTGCGACTCTCTGATGATCTGAGATTAGACAAGTTGTGGATCATGTTTTCACTGTTATGACAATCCTTTCAGCCAAGCAGGAAGTTTTGGATAGTTTTAAGGTGCTATGTTACAAGTTCTTCAGCTTTAATTTTCCCCATTCCTAAGAGACTTTGTGTTTCATGTAGGAAAACCCCACGTCTGAAAAAAATGAACTGAAGGTGTTTTGTTTTGATAAATCAGATCACTGCACTAACTATCAAGGGACAGGAGCATCAACTCTGTTATTTAAGGTCACTGTTGTCTTATAAAACAATTCTCATGGGTGGTTTGGCAACATTAAACTGCCGTGACATCATTATTAGTCATATTTACAGTGGAAATAAATGAATAAATCAATCAACCAGGGTATATTAAGGCGTGACTTATCACACCTCTGGGGCAAGAAGCATCCCTCTGTAAATCAATGATTTAAATCATATCTAATCGGACAAACAAAACTGTCAAATTTTAAACTTCTTTGCTTTTCTCCACACGTCCTCATTTCTAAGCCAGACTGTTCTCATGAAATTCACTTGAACTTCTCGTATTTTGCAGCGATGTCAAAATCCCCAGAGACGCATGTTACAATAGCTGAAGCAGTTCCACTGACCACCGTAGCGGGGTCAGGTGACCGGCAGGATGACCACACTTCAAACCAAGTGACCGGCTTGCCGGGAAGAATAACTAAATGGTGCTGCAACGACAGGAACCACAGGAGGCTGGCCGTCTGCAGCATCATCTGCGGGATCTCCTGCATCGGCATCAAAGCGTTGATACACTCAGTTAAGGTAACTCACTCCAGTCAGAGGAAGTGAAAACTTGATGGAAGGTTTTTACACAGCATGATTGTGATCAGAGGTGTCAAAAGTATTCACATTCATTACTCAGGTAGAAGTATAGATACTAGAGTTTAAAAATACTCCTGTAGAAGTTGAAGTATCAACTCAAGTTTTTTACTCAAGTAAAGGTATAAAAGTACTGGTTTCAAAACTACTTAAAGTGTAAAAGTAATGTAAGGGGGAAAAAAGCCATTAAGGACAAAAGCCATTGAAAATGAATGCATCTTAGTATAATGCAAATATATTAAAGAAGCATATATGTGTACTATTGAGCATTAACATGTGTTTCAGAGAGCAGGAGATATGATGACTAGTTGCCTATAAGTATTGTAATGGTGCAAAAAGTCAAACTTCAGAGGCATGTTATCATTTATCCTAACCTTTATTGGAATGTACATCCAAGTTTAGTTGCAGGAATCTGAGGGAACGGATGTAAGAACAAAACTGGACAAGAACATCTGAAACAACCACAACCAAATTCACTCTATCCGGATGGAGCAATTTAACTGGATAGTTTTTTTTTTAAAGGCCGAAATGAAATAGAGTAACGAGGCTGTTTTTAAAATGTAAGGAGTAAAAAGTACAGATAATTGCGTGAAAATGTAAGGAGTAAAAGTAAAAAGTCGTCTGAAAAATAATGACTCCAGTGAAGTATAGAAAACCAAAATTTCTACTTAAGTAAGGTAATGAAGTATTTGTACTTCGTTACTTGACACCTCTGATTGTGATTACTTGCAAGAGTTTCAATGCAGATGAAAATCTGATTTTATCCCTAACTCAATACTTTCTTCATCAGGCTGAGAAGGAGCTGGACCCCGAAGAGGCTGCAAACTCTTTACAGAAGGCGAAGAAATTCGGCATCATCTCCATTGTGACCTGGGTTGCCATCTTGGTTTCAATTCCCATCCTAATGGCACTGTTCTCATATCTTGTCACTTTACAAGACTAATTTACGTCACAGGAAAATTCTCCAGGGCACGGTGGATGCCTGATGACGTAGAAAGCTGATGGACTGGACAAAGCTTTGCAAAATTTGCAAAAAAAAAAACTGGAAATTACATGAAACCCAGACTTCACATCTTTGGGGCTGAAATGGGACCAAAAAGAAAAGAAAAAAAGGCCCTTATGCTAGTTTTTAACTACCCTGGGGAGAAAAAAAAAACCCAGCAAGTTTTGAATGTTTTATACTACGTAATATTTATTCAGCAATATATGAACACAGACAAGTAAAAATCTAAATGTATGTATAAAATCCAGCATTGCCTGTTGTTGAAACAAGACACTACAGGACATTCAGGTTGCGTTTGGAGTTTCCAGCCCGTTTTAAAGTCTTTAAAACTCAACTTTTTGTGGCGAGGTGGGTAATTTAATCAATTTTAAGACCATTCTAAAAGAGAAAAGGCAAATAAACAGGCTGAAAACTTTCCAAACTGGCTGTAAAGTACATTTTACATATGTGAACAGTTATGCTCCAGTAATGACCCAGTCCTTGATACTTGCTATCAAAACCAATGATACCTACTGTTACTCAATAAACGGGGCGTATACAACTCTACGAGTTCAGAGTAACAACACACATATTTAATGATGAATGGGTCGTTACTGGGAGCACGATGGCATGACGGTGATCATGGCAGTGCTTCACTAGGACATCATCACATTCCCCAACATCCTAGCATTATTGCATTGTTACTATATTTTTTATTGTCAAACATATGTGGTGCTTTTATACAAACATATACGCAAAGTATTTTATAATAAAATGAGAAATATTATTGTGCTTTGAGTGGCTTGATGCATTTTGAGACACCCTCATACAAAAAAGGTTACAAATATACCTTCAAAATATCTAAAACACATTTTACAGTCAAGGCAACTTCATATTTTTTTTTATTTTTGAAAAAAAAAACAAAACAAAAAAAACAAAAACAAGGAGTACAGTAGTGACAAGTATAAACACCACAAAACAAATGCTGAAAACCACCAATATGAAGAAAAATGTTCCCCAAAAGTGCCTTTTTGTCTTCATGCTGCTTTATAAAATTATGACCTCCACAGCGATGAAATCAAACACAAGGAACTAATTCACCGAGCTCTGCGCTGAGCCAACCCAGATCACCAACGCAGTTTTAGTTCTTTGTATTTGGCTGAGAAACTGGTTGTAGCAAATGCAAATCTCTTGCTGGTACATTTACTAGTAAAATTCAGCCTTAAATAATAATAATAATAATAATAATAATAATAAAATAAAAATAATAGCTGCCTTTATGAAAAACTTGCATTGACGCTGTGAGGTGACAACACAAGTGACATGCTGTTTTTGGAAACATATCAAATGTAATCTGCCTTTTCATCCTCACAGCGAAGCAGAGTTTGAATCCAAAACGCACCAACTTTACATCAAAACTGTTAAAAATGTTTAAACCAAACCAAATTGGTTTTGATTCACCAATCATTGATGGAAAGTGGTCGAGGCAACAACTGGACGGCAGTCTGAAAATGAAAAATGATTGAAAGACTGACGGTTTACATGCAATAACATTTTACCACCACATGTGTAACCATCATCTAAGAGACAACACAGTTACTGTACTAAAGATGTATTGTTCTTCACTTTGCAGTACACAAATGCTATACAATAACTACCCAATTTAGAGCTTGCCATTACAACATCTATTCACCTGACATCCGAAGAACCGGCACAGACTTGTATAAATAGTATAATCTGTTAATTTAATTGCTCTCAAATGACTGACACTGAAAAAAACAACAAAAAAAACACAAGCTTCCATCATCTGTCTTGCTGATCATGTGCCAACCACAATTTCAGCTGATCGAGCTTTGAGCAGAGCAGCGAGTCCACGTCCTGAGCGCTGAGGGACGGTCCGTCTTTAGAGAAGCTTCCTCGTCTCGTCCTAGAACCGGAAATACCTACTTTTCCAACGCCGACCAGAGGTTTCTTTGGTTTTCTGGCTTCACCGCCCTCCGAGAACTCCAAAAAACGCTTGACACGCCTCTGGCCAAACCAAGCCTCGGAGCCATCCCTTCGCGTGAGAGGCATCTCGAATATGCTTTCCAGCCGACTGAAACAGGAGTGACAGTCAGTCAGTCATTGAATCAGGTCAGTTGTTAAGTCATAAAAAAAACAAAAACCAACAAAAAAAAAACTGGATTGTCAAACAACTTTTATCAATTATCTATGGACAATAGCTTCTCCTCTGGTTTAAAGTCTGCAGACAATGAAAGGAGCCACTTCAAATATTCACAAAACATTTCAGTACAGTGTGGTCACCCTGATATTTCAGACATTATGGAACGCATCAAATACAAAAAGGAGAAGCTGATGCTGACAGGTCAAAGTTTTTTGATGGTTTAAAAACTAACAGTCCCTCAGGAAGTAAAATAACATTTTACTTTTCATAGAGAAACACAACTTAACTTTATAGTATGTAGCACTACTGTTAATTGTACTCTTGCTTTGCAACAACCCCTTACTTCAGGGGTGTCAAGACTCATTTTGCTTGGCGGGCCGGATTTGACCAATTTTTTTCTCGCAGGCCGCACGCTCAAAATAACAAAAACGGTGCACATTTTTTTTTCTATTGTTATCTAATCCAATATCAGTTTAGTTAATTTTAAAGGAAATATGCACTTTGTTTACACTCTAATTATGTAAAATATATTTCTTCATGATCTTTTCTTGAAATTTCTCGTTTTTTTTCAAATTATGTAAGATACTTAATATAATTTTACAAAGATAAACAGAAACAAGTATGTTTTTTTATATTTCGCTTTTTTATAGGAAATTTAATTAAAAGCAAAATCTTTCTTATTACATCCAAGAGTGTTTCTTTGTGATTTAGAGATTTTTTCCAGTACAATTTATTGACTGCATTTATTTTTAAAAATTGGCGCGGATATTTACGCCAGTGTGCCGAAAAAAGTCAGCACTTCTCTTTTAACTGTTTAACTTTGTCACTATCCTCGTATTCAAAACTGAAATTCTCCGAACAAATATCTTCTATCATCTTTTTAGCAGTGATATTTTTCCTGCGAAAATATATAATAGTAGTCAGTTAATAAAAATAAAATGACTGTCTACAAAGAAATAAAATCGGCAAATGCATTCTAGAAAACTAAAAAAAATGTTGAAAACTGCTCTGTTTGTGGAATAATGATGGATTTGTAGAAGAAATATATTATCGGATATGCTGCGATTCGTGGCAATTATTTATGCCTTCCTTTTTAGTAAATTAACATTTTGTTTTTTTGCATTGGAATCTTCTTGCGGGCCGCATGAAAACCTCTCTCGGGCCGCATGCGGCCCACAGGCCGCACATTTGACACCCCTGCCTTACTTAGTGGATGTATTGCTGCAGAGGAGAGGTAGTGGTGGCAGGCTGCTCTACGCTGGCCATTTCTCTCAGTGGTTAGAATTCATTACCTTTTAAATTAGCCAGAGTTTGTCATGTGGGTTTGTTACCCGCCCACTGAGACCGATGTCGGCCATTTCTCTTATTAAAGCAACATGCCACATGCCTGTAAGCAGTCAGCAAAGACGCGTGCACAGTGGGCAGCGGGGTAGTTCATTTAAAATAATAAGTGGCCGAGGCCTGGATCTGGGCCAACGCCGTCAATAAAGCTATAAAGCTATAAATATTTCAATTCCGAAGTTTAATGGAAAACTGGGATGGAAGTGTGGCTTAATCTGTCCTCGCTCAACTTCTTCAGCATGCATGAACACTATGTAAATATTTATTTCATCCGTCTGGAGCTTACCTCTCTGGGGGTTTGCTGTAGTTCTTATTGGTGTAAATTTCTTCCAAGGTAAATTCCTTCTTTTTCACCCTGCAGCGTAACAGAGGAAAGTAATGGAGCATTCAATCAGAATAGTAAATAAAAAGTAATGAAAAGACAGTCTGTACACACTGAAATGCAATTCCACAAATTATCTTGTGAACCAGCAGAGTTTTTGTCGAGACATGAGGCACAACAGTGATTTATTTTTACATTTCCAACTGTGCTGCATAAGTCTGAATCCAATTTTTGTGTTTTTTCCCCACTTTTTCCATCAGATAGACTTCATTAACCTCCATTAACTTTTCTTGTGACCACAAATTAAACCAATTTCTTCAAACTTGCCATAAGTTGCAGCTAAAACTAAACCAAAGAAAAGGTCAGATTTAGGTCAAAATGTATGTCATTTGATTATCAGATGTATTTGAGACAGTATGTCAATGTTTCGTTTCAGAATAAACTAATGAAATCTTCCCGTTTGATTTTGTAAACTCACTCAACTAAAAAGAATTAGGACTGTTGCAGAAAGTAATGCAATCTGAAGAACAGAGCTCAAACTTGTCAAAATAAAACCCTCAAGAGAGCTTGTTCCAAAAAATAAAAGCATCTTATTAAAAGCTCACAGCATGTATCTGCAATAAAGTGCCTACTGAGATGGCTGCGAACACGTTTACTAGCATTTGGCAATATGCAAATACATTTTTTTTTTTTTAAAACAACAAAAAAACAACTTTTGTTAGACTTTTCCGTACTTAACTGGGTCTCAACCGCCTTGGTCTTTATCCTCTCGCTTCATCTGGGTCTTACTAACGACAAATGTGTGTATGTGACCTATATAGGTGTTGGCAGTTGGCAGGTGTTGACAATCATGTTTGCCAAGTACGTACCTGATGGGTTTGGGCAGACCCATGGGTGTCAGGTTGGTCTGAGGTTTGGGGAGTGTTCTCCGAATTCTGATAGATGACACCTTTCTTTGTTCCTCATGCTTCTGCACAACCTGCGATGAATAACAAGGACAATTGAAGTTAATTGAAATATTACAGAGGTAACATGAAATGAGCTTATATATACTATGAGCTGATAAATGCATCTAGAGTATGAAAGGCGTTAAGAGTCTGATTTAGAAAGAGTTTTTGTATTTAGTGGACTTCTACTCTAAATAATTTTAACAAGCCTCCTTATGATCAGTAGGATGAATCAACATGTCCTCGAGAGTTTTATTGATATAGTTTAACAGTAGGGGTGTAACGATACACTAATCTCACAATACAGTACGATACACGACATTGAGGTCACAATAACGATACGATATTATAGCAGTATTTTTTTAACAACCTTGAATAAGGAACATATGTCTGGAAAAAATGTTCTTTTATTTGAAAGACACAAAATACAAAACAATACTGTGCATTTGCCCTATTGTTACAGTTTGTAATGCTTTATAACTGTTTAAGTTTTAAAGAGAAAGCCAGGCCAACCATTTTCCACAAACTGAACTAAAAGTAAATGTCAGGTTTGCATTATGATCTTCAGTTTCATACAAGTACAAATATTTTGCCACAAACTGAATAGTTTCTGTCATGTATGATTTGACTTTTTTCTTTTCCAGAAATTTAACAACTAAAATTGAATAAAAGTAAATAAATACATACAATTTTACATCATAAAAAAGATTGTTTCATGCTCACCTTATAAGTGCAAGAGGAGATTTGTTTTTGTTAAAGTTATTTTGGTAATTCAGGGTTCATTATTTTATAAATATATTCTTTATATTCTGATGTAAATCAGGGACTATAATGACACTAGTCAGTTTATCTGTAGTGATTAGTCTGTTTTAGATTGGGCGGAGTGATACGCCACAGTACGGCACTAGGTGCTGTGTTGATGTTCTAAAATCCTACACTGTTGAGGGACATTAAAGTACACTGGAACTCAGCAGAAGTTGTCCCCGTGTTTATCCTACTCACGACCCCGAAAAAGGTGTAATTTAATAAGGTAAGACTTAACTCTACACCAGACTTACATAAGTAAAAGTTCAGAGCTCAAAACGGGACTAGTTTCTTCTAAGCAGAGTTAGATTTTGGTCCGCGGGTAGGATGCGTGGTCGGATGCGCGTTACTAGTCAACACAATAAATTAATATTAATAACCCAATATCCCAATACAGTTTGTCACCTCCACGACACGTATTGTGACGTTTTTGTATCGCGAAATTTCGTGGCACGATATGTTGTTACACCCCTATTTAACAGACATTAATGAAGGCAAGTTCTTTTGTATAAGTGTGCCTGATGAAATATCTACTCCGACAATGCTGCAAGGAAGTTTTAAATATAACTGTGAGAAATGCAAAAGCGAAGCCTTCAAAGTGACTATTCAGCTGTAATTCATATACTATTTCAAGCGCTAATAACAGTTAATTACAATAACGTGTACCTTAATTTCAGAGTCGGACAAAGCCTTTTCCTCCGTCAACCCGACATCTTCAAACTCGTGACTGGAGGAGCTCGTGTCCTCGCCATCCTCCTCCTCGCTCGGTTGTCTTCTCTCCCCGTTACACGGCAAGGGCTCCCTGCTTTGAGAGGCAAAGTTCAAAATAATCACTGATTTGACTAGAGCTGGGGATCGATTCATATGTCAAGAATCGATTAGATTCCGATTCTTAAGATTCAGAATCGATTATCACCATTTGATTCGATCCGATTCGATATTGATTTGGGTTAGTGTTGCCTGGATTATATGACTGTAAAATAACTTGAAATAATAATTTCACAATAATTATTGTGAAATAACTAAGAAATAAATAACTCAAATAGGCATTTCAATATCCATTTAAAGTGCAAATAAAGAAAGAAATTGCAACAGCTCAAGCAGTAAACAAATTATTTTAGCTTGTCTGATTTATTCTGTCACCAGACACACAGCTTGCCATGAAGCACCGGCATTTTTCAGGTATTTCATGACAAACCGTGTCCGATAACAGAGAAACCAAACAAGCTATAGTAAATATAGATAATATGAACTTCATTGAACTAATATAACATTTAGAAATTTAAGCTGAAATGTCCAGCATTTTCTCTAAAGAAAAGTTGAAGTTTTCAAAACTACTGGGACTACTGGGATTAAAGTTCACCAGGCAAAAATGTAATGATGAAGAAGAAAAAAAAAAAATTAATTAAAAAAAAAAAAAAAAAAAAAAAAAAAATCGATCTTTAGACATACAAATCGATTTTTAGGAATTAATATGAGAATCGATTTAGAATCAGGAAATCGATTTTCTCAACACAGGCCTAGATTTGACGAAGAAGATCATTGACATAAACAATTTTGATACAGTTCCTTACCTGCAACTTGATCCCAAGATGTCACCAGAGTCAAGTTTTGGGATTAACCCTGGAGAACGCCGTATGGGGGAGCTCAACTGGGATGTCGGGGAGGAAGAGCAGGAAGGGGGAAGGCAACTGAAAGGGCTGGGGCTTTCCGCAGCTCCCCTGCCCTCCAGCCTCCTGGACAGGAACGCCAGGGGACTTGACAGAAAGCAGGCGGCGAGGGCGGAGAGGGAAGTGCTGGGAGAGTGCGTGTGACCGCCGGACAGGTGCTGGGTGACGGGGGCGGATCGTTTGGACGGGTACACCTCCTTCCGAAGACACAGAGGAGCCAGCTCCCTCTCCACCTCCACGCTGCAGACGGTGTGCCGACGGGCCCGCCGCAGGGACCGCCGCAGCAGACCGTGGTGATGCGACGAGTGAGTTCTGCTGTGTTGTGATGAATGCAGAGGCGGCGACCAGGGAGAGTCGTGGGGACGGAGGGACGGGATCTCCGGGCAGGAGTAGCTGCGCAGCAGGGATCTGGAAGAGCCGTTTCCTGACGAGCCGGAGCGTGACACAGCCAAATCAGCATCGTCCATAGATTTTGTCACCTTTCCACTTTTCCGTGTCTTAACATGAAAAACTCTACTTCTCCTCCGTTGGCCATCTGCCCTCCTTGGCATCGCTCCAGCTGGTTTTGTGTCGGATCTTCTTCTGTTCCTCCTAATGTCAGAGTCTGTTAGGAATATGTCATCCGTCATAGAAGGAGAAATCTTCTCTTCCCCATCTGTAAGGTGCTTTCCTTCACTCAACTGTACATACGAGTCCCCTGAAGGTTGGGCGGGCGGAGGAGCGCATAAAGAAGGCGTCCTTTCAAAATACTCAGGGTCAACTGAGTTTTTATTTTTACAGTTTTTAGACGGGCTGTCTTTGGTTATCAAATGAAGCTTGATGACACACCGTTTTGTTTCGGGAGTTTTGGTGGACACCAAGAGCTCGTCGTCACGTTTGAGACCGTTCTTGGGTCTCTTGGGTGGCCTGCCCCGTCCTCTGCTAAAGTTCTCTATTTTTTTAGCTTGTCGAGAGGCAGAAAACTCAGTGATCACTGATGAGGTAGACTTCAATGTGCTGCTCGTTTCCGTCACTGAACTGACATGATTTGGCGATTTCCGTTTCAGCGAGCTCTTGTTCGTGTTGCTGCTCTTGCCGGTGCAGCGCACCGGCTTTAGATCAGCATGGACGAGTAATTCAGATAATGGTTCCTCCTCAGCTTGTTTCGTCGAGGTGACAGCCAAACTAGTTTCTAAGGCCAGAGTGCCATCATTGTTTAAATGAGGATTACTAAGAGCTGCTCTCTTCTTCAGTGTCTTGCAGGAACCACTGAGTTTGGTTTTGCTGCCCTTCAGGCGGTCATGTGACACACCACTGCTCGTTTCCTGTGAGCAAACCAACATGCCATTGGAGGAACCTTTACTCCGATCAATAATCACCTCCTCTCTTGTAACATCCATTTCTTGTCCACCTTTTCCTTTCCTATTCGCTCTTGTTGACTTAATCTGTTTCTCTTTAACAGGTTTGATAAGTCCTTCATTTTCAATTATACTTTTAGGCCGACTTGTTATTTCACCATCTAAAACCATATTTGACACTTCATCCATTTGTGAAATGGCCGTCACTCTTTTCCTCTTTACAGAGTCTTGGGAATGACAGTTTATCGTCATTCCCCTTTTTGCTCGTACATAAGTTGATACTGGACATACGTCAGAGTTCGGCTGGCACTCCATCTGCGATGAATCTAAAGGTCTCTGTGAGGTTTTATTAGCACCGTTACGTCGACTGTTGCCGAGGCTTTGTCGAACTAAGCGACATGTCTCCACATTAAGAGCATCACTATCATCCGGCTGATGACGGTCTGCGTCCGGCAGAGCGCAACAGGCCGACGTAGACAAAGGCAGTGATTTGTTTGTTACACACGAATCGATTTTGTTTAATTTCACCAAACTCTGCTGAGAAAAAAGCTTCTCGTCATTGACTTTGGGTAAAGTCAATTGCTTTTTGAGTCCAGAGGTCGGAAGCCTGTCAACTTTGTGTAACTCGGACCTATTCCTGGTTTGCTTTCTCAGAGGAAGCCTCTGCAGGGTTAAAGGCTCGTCTTTCTGGTCCTCAACAGCCCTGGATGTCTTTAACTCGAACTCGTGTGAGGCACTTGCTTTGGTAGAGGCTCGTAACGGCAAAGAGGAACTCAAAGTGGAGTCCAAAGATTCTGACACTTGCTGAGCGTCAACACAAGCTAAAGGACGGTGTGGTAAAGGCATCAAATCAGGCAGGAGTTCTTCCTTCTGGTTCAGCGCGCATTCAGCGGTCTGTTCAGACTGCTGCGTTGACGCGTTATCAAATTCAAGCTTTTTACAATATTTGGGAACAATTTCTGCCCTTTGTGCATCTTCAATATTACTAACACTGTGCTGATTAATTTTAGCAACCTGGTTTTCATTTTGCCCTTCAAGATCAGGACGTTTAACACTCTCTTCATCAGCTGCGTCGACGAGCAGCTCGCAGTCATCAAGTTTGTCGGATTGGTCCATGGACGGCGGAGGACTGTTGGCTCTGAAGAGTTTAACGGGACTCATGACTATCTCCGTGAAGCTGGCCATCTTTGACTTCAGGGACTGAAACAATGGGCCGATGACCCATCCTTTGGAGAGGGTTATGTTTCCAGCATCCTCTGCAGCAGGTAATTCCCCGCATGTAACCATGTCGGGCAAAGCTGCGTCCAGATTTGGGGCCGTAATGTCTTCAGATGGTTCAACTACATTTTTGTCAAGAGTAACATCCATTTCTCTTTGTGGGATTTGTGGGTCCTTTGGCCTGAAATATAAATGGTGGAGGGGAAAAGTTGAAAAGTGAAAATTGAACTCAAAATAAAGGACCACTGAATATTTAAAATAAAACTACACGCTCTGCCAGTTATTATGGTCTGAATGCAGTTTTTTGGTCGCCTACTGTAGATGTAAAAATATATATAAAATGATACAGAAGACTTGCCTACCGTCTAAATAAATATTACACATACAAAAACAGGACACTTACTAGAGATGGGCGGTATGGACTAAAAAAAAAATGTATCACGATAATTTCTGGCATTTATCCCGATAACGATAAAAAAAAATACCAATTCAACTCCACCTTTTTAACTATAAATCTATCTCGCTCTCAGATCCGCCATGTTTGTTACACAAAAACATCATCAACAGGAGTTTATCCTTCCCTCTTTCTTGCTCATATCTATCTATCTTTCTTTCAGGCTCATTTCTTTCTTTCTTTCTTTCTTTCTTTCTTTCTTTCTTTCTTTCTTTCTTTCTTTCTTTCTTTCTTTCTTTCTTTCTTTCTTTCTTTCTTTCTTTCTTTCTTTCTTTCTTTCTTTCTTTCAGGCTCATTTCTTTCTTTCTTTTTCAGACTCATTTCTTTCAGGCTCTTTCTTTCTTTCTTTCTTTCAGGCTCTTTCTTTCTTTCTTTTTCAGACTCATTTCTTTCAGGCTCTTTCTTTCTTTCTGGCTCATTTCCTCCTTCCTGCTTCCTTCCTTCCTCCCTTCACGCACGTTGTGCGTGGATTTAACGCAGAACCATAAATCAGTTTTAAAAAACAAAAACGTCAACGGGAATTTATCGTTTTTACCGTGAGATACAAATTCTTACCGTGGGGAATTTTTTTGACGGTTTATTGTGAACGGTAAAATATCACCCATTCCTAACACTTACCCATTTTGGCACTCTCTGTTAAACGTGACATCATCTCCATCCTGCAAAAATAACATTAAATTAATACAATTTTACAGTTAACCAAGTTGCAACAAAAGTCCGCTAATTTTGATCCTGACAAACCCATAATAAAAAAATTCTAAAGCATTTTTCTGAAAAATTAAGCTGTGTGTTTATTCTTTAAATCATTTAAGAGAGGCAGACCTACTTCCATAATTATGGAAAAAGTAGTAACAATCTTTGTTTGCCAAAATATTAAGGACTTGATACTACACCATTTTTACTTATTACACTTCCCACTTGATTTTGTTATTTCTCAACGAGGAAAAGGGGGCAATAAATAATCTGTGTGTTAGTAGGTCACATTAAGATACTCAATTGCTTGTTTGTGTCAGATGCAGCAGACCGTGAAGGAGCATTAAATCATTCAACTAATCCCTCACACAGTTCTGCACAGATACCGGCACCGACGAGTTTATAACATGTCAAACAAATCAAAAGGCACAAACAGAAACAGTTTCCCAGCTTGTCTTAATTGGACTCACACAGATGATGCAACGAGGAACACGTAAATTAAAGGAAAGAAACCTGACCTTGTGGGGGTTTTCATGTACATGTGTCCTTTCAACTCCAAGCTGTTTAAACTGTGACACTTGGACCTATAATTGAGAGGACAGAAAGTACATTAGCAGTGACTCCATTACTAATGAGCTTCTGAATGAGAGTTCGACTCCATACCATTCTCTCCCTTTGCCTCTTTGTCGGGGAACGATTCTGCCTGGACGGTTTCTGGGCGACTGGCCTGTCTGAGCAACCCTGCTTGTTTTGAGTGTGCCCTCTAATCCCTTGAAAGCGACCACTCCTCCGGTTTTCAGACAGTCCATGATTTATGCAGCTTTAAATAAATACATAAATAATAATTAAAAAAAAAAAAGGGCAAATTAAGCCAATAGTCGGCATATTTTTTTTCCTCTTCGGAGTGAAAAGGCACAAATAACCTTGGGGAAGGAAAATGCATCTACACTAAAATTTAAAAAAAGCCAAATATTATTATTTGTGTAATGAAACTAGCAAGGCTACATCCACATTAGTCAGTTTTCAATTGAAAACAACCATTTTAAAACAAGACTGACCTGTTGGAAAAGATCTCCAACCCCAATGCACCGCCTCACTGGGCATGCAGGTACAAGTGAAAACAAGCTGAAAACTCAGCTAAAAATAAGCTTTAATTGTAGGATGCTTTTATGAGGGCTGTTCTGCAAACCATAAAGGCATTTGCAGTTCTATCAAATACAGACTTTAGCTGAATCAAAGCTGACAGCTAAGGTGACAGAGACAGCACTGTTCTCTCCACGTTGTCGTTGCTTATACTGTTGTCAACGCATGTCTGTGTCATCTTCCGGTTATTGGTCATATGACCGAGGCTTGGCAAATCAGGGAAGGATGTGCACCGGCAGAGAAGAGCAAATTGTGAAGCCGATCTGTGTAACTTAGGGCTGTGAGATTAATCGATTTTAAATCTAAATCGGATTTATTAATAAAGACGATGTTAAAAAAAGGAAAATCGGAAAATCGATTTTCCTTTTTTGCAGCTGGCTGCATTACAGACAGAGCTCGTCTAGTCATCTTTGTTTGGTCAAGAAAATTGTAAATGTTGTCACTTTACTAAACTCAAGGAGGATTTACAGTATCTTTCAATTGCACTTCATTCCCAATAGGGAAATTTGTTTGCTATTTTTCTTTAAAAATAAAGATAAAATATTTGAAACAATTTATTCCATTGTATTTTGTAGTTTTACCAAAAAAATCAAAAACGAAAAATCGGGTTTTCAGAGAAAAAAAAAAAATCTGGATTTTATTTTTGTCCAAAATCGCCCAGCCCTAGTGTAACTACATGATTATTTCTAAATGTTTTTAAGTTTGCTGCATTAAACAGCAGCCAAAGCCTTTTCAAGCTAGAATAAAGAGGATCTTTTCTCTGCGAAGGATTTCAGCAGAAGTGTGGAAGACAGAATCACCATAACAAGTCTTACAGTTTTAAATGAAAACACTCTAGTGTGGATGTAGCCTGATCTGAAATGATTCACTATAAAAACACATTGAATATAAAAAACAGAATCGCTTAAACGCACTGAATACAAGTCAAGTACAAAATTAATTACTTCCCAACTTAAGATGCTTATCTTTAAGATTTTACACTAATCAGTAAATTCAGATGCTTAAATTTGGAAAAAATGACAAGTTAATTTTAAAACAAGTTAACTCACACCAAATTACTAAGTAACAAATTTTCTCTGCGGAGGATTTCAGCAGAAGTGTGGAAGACTGAATCACCATAACAAGTCCAACAATTTTAAATGAAAACACTCTAGTGTGGATGTAGCCTGATCTTAAATTACTTTAAAAACTCATTGATTATAAAAAACAGAACCGCTTAAAAGCACTGAATACAAGTCAAGTACAAAATTGTAATTACTTCCCAACTTAAGATGCTTATCTTTAAGATTTTACACTAATCAGTAAATTCAGATGCTTAAATTTGGAAAAAATGACAAGTTAATTTTAAAACAAGTTAACTCACACCAAATTACTAAGGTGCAAACAAGCATCATATTCCAGGCAAACTGAGAAATTTTGATTAAAAATGTTCACTTATATCAACATATCACTTAGTATCTTTGTAAACCCATAAAATCAATAACAGCAACAATGGGAATAAATTAGTTGAGAGCAAAAGAAAGGACAATGTGCCACAACAACTATACCTGGGAGTGATGTAGGAAAAAGGGGGGAGAGGTGGTGGAGGTTCACTGTGGGGAGGTGCACTACAGACGGGGTTGGGGGGAATAACATCTTCATCCATCGGACAAACTATCTTAGGGAGTGAGTCAGAGGGATAAGTCAACATCCCTGTCTTTCACTTTCCTCTCTCTCACACACACTGTGTGTGTGTGTCTCTGTCCTTGTTTGGCCTTCTCTGTAAATAACAACAATGGGGTGGGTAAAAGCAAACAAGGGCAGGGTATCACAACAACAACAAAAAAAACACTTAAAAAAACAAAGGTCTGCACAATTAAGCATTACTTACTCTTTTATGTTCTGCAGTGGCTGTTTATTGAGAACTAAAAAGAAAAACAAGATATTCACAAAAAACGCTTTTTGCATTTAATTTAACATTTAAATATAAATAAAAGGGGCGTCCTATAGTGTCAACCACAGAAGCACTGGAAAAACTCAAAATCTTAAGTATATTTGTCTTATTTCTAGTTAAAATGTCTAATTTTTAGTCCAAATAAAAATCTTTAAATTACATTTAAAACAAGACTCATCACTGGAAAAAACAACAATTTTCACCTGTTTCAAGTAGATTTTCACTTAAAATAAGTAGAAAAATCTGCCAGTGGAACAAGATTTTTTTTGCTTTAATGAGAAGATAAATCTTGTCCGACTGGCAGATTTTTCTACTTATTTCAAGTGAAAATTTACTTGAAAAAAATTTACTTACTAATTTTCTTAAGATTGGGGCATGATGTGTTGCTTTTTTAGTTCTTGCAGATCAGACAGATTTATGTATTTAAGTGATGTCTTGATTCTACAGATCTGACAGTAATCAGACCTGCACGTGGCCAGAGAAATTGAACAAAACAAAAAACAAAAAAGTGTGGTCATAGTAACCACAGTAACTTTTATGATCCCTTAAATTAAATAATTGAAGAACTGCATTTTGCATTTACTCAGGTTATCCTAAAATTTGCCTGATAAACCGTGTTAGTGCAATAAAAAAGCAAAAAAGCAAAACAAAGTCTATAAGGGGGCAAATACTTTTTTTTTCCCCCCACAACACTGTCACACTGCAAAAACTCAAAATCTTAACAAGAATAATTTTTTGTCCAAAAAAAAAAAATCTCATTACACTTAAAACAAGACTCATCACTGGAAAAAACAAAATTTTTCACCTGTTTCAAGTAGATTTTCACTTAAAACAAGTAGAAAAATCTGCCAGCGGAACAAGATTGTTTTTGCTTAAGATAAATCTTGTCCCACTGGCAGATTTTTCTATTTATTTCAAGTGAAGATTGTAAAATAAGTTATTTTTCTGGTAATGACTCTTGTTTTAAGTGTAATGAGATTTCTTGACTAAAAATGGGACATTTTAACTAAAAATAAGACAAATATTCCTGGTAAGAGTTTTTGCAGTGGAGTAATGGAGATGGAAATCTTCCTACAGTTGGATACTAACAACTTGTATTAAATTAGGCGTATTGAACACATTTGTCACCAATTTAATTGTATAAAAGTCGTACTATTAAAGATTTTTCTACTTATTTCAAGTGAAAATTTACTTAAAACAGGTGAAAATGGTCAAATAACAAGTTATTTTTCTGGTAATGACTCTTGTTTTAAGTGTAATGAGATTTTTCGACTAAAAATTAGGCATTTTAACTAGAAAATAAGACAAATATTCCTGGTAAGATTTTAGTGTTTTGGGGGAAAATCCTCCTTCCATTGTTGAATTTTATTTTTCCAGCCACCGGCACATGTTTAGTTCACTAGCCAGTGACCGAAAAGTTGTCCAGTTTTAGTCAAAATAAACACACTAAGGTGATTTAAAAGAGAGACCTAAAGCTGAAGGATAGATTTTATAAATGATTAGGATGAAATACGACACTTTTCAGTCAAACTCGAGCGTGGTCTACTTGCTGGAAGCAAAACCTAATTTTTCCACCTTGTGTTTCTGAGCCAAGATAAACAAAACAGCACATTTAAATTCAAAACGGACGGGGGAAATAGTTTAAATATAGCCTATTAAACACTGTGATGTGATGGAGGTTAGTCTTTATCCCATTAACAGGGCATGAACCCGCTAAGAGTTATGCCGCGTTCCATTTACCTCGGAAATCGGAACTGGGAACTGGGATTGGCACCCATCTTTGAATGGTAACTCGGGGGTGGTGAAGCTTCTCCCACTTTCCTAGTAGGAAATCCCACTACGAGGGGCGTTCCAGTTGAAAATTCCGACTGGGAACTAGGAAATTCCGACTTCCGAGGACAAATGGAACGCGGCATAACATCCACCTACTGTGTTGCAGTTACCGCAGCAGGCAATAGCCGTAGCCGGGAACTGTCATTCCTCCAAACGTGATAAATGTATCACTATATAACTTTGTACGTCCTTTTTCCTGCATTTTTACTCGCAAGTGTTAATTACTGGCTAAATAGATGAGGCGGACCTACCTGAAAGCTTTAACTGGACGGTAAAACAAAACCCCGGACCCGCCGTAAACACATGCCGGACGGACAGACGGCGCCCTGCAAGAACCCCACCAATTCGTTTTTTTACAAATCCAACAGCCAATCAGAGCGAGGCGTTCTCCTGCCAGGACCGCCCACCGTGGAATCCAGCCAATCAGAGGGAGGTATTCTCTTGACGGGACCGCCCCCGCAAAATCCAGCCAATCGGAAGAAGAGTTTTGGGGTCGCGTAGTTTGAGGGCAGCCAATAGGAAGGTGACAGAAAAATAGCTCATGAAAGTCTGTCTTCTGTGTCCTCGGGTGACACGGTTAAGGTAAAAGAGAAACATTTTTAAAAGAGTCAAATTTAAACGTGGGTTGAGGTCACAACCAATTGTTATTAGTACGACTTTTATACAATTAAATTGGTGACAAATGTGTTCAATACGCCTAATTTAATACAAGTTGTTAGTATCAAACTGTAGGAAGATTTCCATCTCCATTACTTCACTGCAAAAACTCAAAATCTTACCAGGAATATTTGTCTTATTTCAAGTTAAAATGTCCCATTTTTAGTCAAGAAATCTCATTACAATTAAAACAACAGTCATTACCACAAAAATAACTTATTTGACAATTTTCACCTGTTTCAAGTAAAATTTCACTTGAAATAAGTAGAAAAATCAGCCAGTGGGACAAGATTTATCTTCTTATTACAAGCAAAAAAATCTTGTTCCACTGGCAGATTTTTCTACTTATTTTAAGTGAAAATCTACTTGAAACAGGTGAAAAGTGTTGTTTTTTCCAGTGATGAGTCTTGTTTTAAGTGTAATGAGATTTTTTTGACTAAAAATGAGACATTTTAACTATAAATAAGACAAATATTCTTGTTCAGATTTTGAGTTTTTGCAGTGTTAGTGTTGTGGGGGGGAAAAAAAGTATTTGCCCACTTATAGACTTCGTTTTTGCTTTTTTATTACACTTACACAGTTCATCAGGCAAATTTTAGGGATAACCTGAGTAAATGCAAAATACAGTTCTTAAATTATTTAATTCAAGGGATCATAAACGTTATTGTGGTTACTATGACCACACCTTTTTGTTTGTTTTTGTTAAGCCGAGTTCAATTTCTCTGGCCACGTGCAGGTCTGATTACTGTCAGATCTGTAGAATCAAGAAATCACTTAAATAAAATCTGTCTGACAACATAAAGATGTCTGCAAGAACTCAAAAAGCAACACATCATGCCCCGATCATGAGAAAATCAAGTTGTTGACATATATCAGTCTGGAAAGGGTTACAAAGTTTTAGGACTCAAGTGAGCCACAGTGAGAGCCATGGAGAAAACATGGAACGGTGGTCAACCTTCCTAACACCAAAATTACACCAACAGCGGCTTGGTGACTCATTCCGGAGGCCACAATGAACCCAGGACCAGATTAAAGGCACTGCAGGCTTAATTTGCTTCAGTTAACGTCAGTTTTCACCATTCGGTAATAAGAAATGGTGCAAAAATAGCATCCATAGGAGTTTCCACACTGAAAACCACCCCTGAATAAAAGGGAAAATAAGGTTTGTCTCAAAATGTATTAAAAAAAAAGCCCATCTTGATCATCCCCAAGACTATGGGGGGAAATAACCCAGGGACTGAAGAAACAAAAGTGGAATTCCTTGGAAGCCATTTGTTGCTCCTCTTCCCACTTTCTTCAGATGTGTTGTTGCTATCGAATTCCAGGAAATGGCAAAATGTCCCAGTTTCAACATCTGATATGCTGTTTATATTCTACAATAAAGTATGAGTTTATAAGATTTGCAAATCATTGCATTGTTTTTATTTGCCCATTTTATACAGCGTCCAAACATTTTGGGAAATGGGGTTGTAGCCACCACTTTTCTTCAACCTACTATCAGTTGCATCCCTGAACCTGAACACTTCATCTTTTGCCAACAGATTCACAACAATATAATCCAGATCAGACAGTTGACACTGTTCTTTTACTATTTTGATTCAACAATCTTAAAATTTCTTATCTGGCACTATTCTGTTTTTAATAGCAATGACAGCAGTTAAAATCAAAATAGTTAAAGTTAAAGTCAAAATATAGCATTTAAGTGTCAGACTTTAAACGCAGTGTGGTTTTTACCACAACACACTGTAAAGAAAACAACTTCACAGCACCACCACCAGACACATACAATTTTTTTTTTATTTAAAAATAAATTGGAGAAAAACAAAGGCAGAATTAAAATTACCAATGAGACACCAAAACCTTGACAGAAAAAGATTAGAAAAAAAATGTAGGTAGAACACACATGGTGGTAGGGATCCCACTGGTTGTGATTCATGAATAGAGTTCAAAGTCTATCCGTCTGGAGTTGTAAAACTGAGATCCCCCCTGGTCCACCCTCCTGCAGTAAACGCCGCTGTTGAAATAGCCTTCATCCACCCAGCCCTGAAGAAAAGAGACAAGACGAGAAAATCATGAACATTATGAGCCCAACAGTTCAGGCTGAGGTGAAGTGCTGGACTAGCTGACAACTAAAGAAATGGAATGATTGATTTGTATTTTATTTTGTTAATCTATGTCATACAAAATATTATGTTTGGAAAAAGAATATTATGGTTATCGGTTTTCAACTACTAAATGTTACATACACAAATAAAATAATTAATTACAAAAAAAAAAACAAGCAGCAGCAGGTATGAAGGCATTTGATAAGCCTGGAAATAAAGGAATTATTTAGTTTCTGTCGTGTTTAGATTTTGATATAGTGAACTATTCATTATACATAATTTCTATGTCCTTAGTGTGATAAAGGAAAACTAAGTATACCATGTTAAAAGTTATATTATAAACACATTGATGTGATTTAAAGCTGCTAGGATCCAGGGGGTGGGTGGGTAATGTCTGGGGTTATGATTTTATTTTTATTTATTTATAAATAAATAATAATAAATAAATATTTATTTATTTTTGCTCTTAATTTATGTGTTAATTTTGCATTGTTATACTTAATAATATGGGCATTACTTTATTTTTTTTGTTTATTTTTTTTTAATTAGTTTTTTTGTTATTACATTTATCTATTCATTTTTTGTTGTTATGTATTGGTGTTTTTTTTGCACCATGTTGTTTTTTTCAGAAAAAGGAAAAAAAGAAATAAAAATTTGATCACAAAAAAAAACTAAAGAAATGGAATCAACAATGTAATTACAGCTTTGTTAGAACAGGAAAATTACCTTGTAAATTCATTTAAACAAAATGTGTAATCAAATGTGTCAGTATTGGCCCCTTAAATCTTCATTCAGACATCTCTGTGAAAGTCAATATGTGACTATTGCTATTTGTGCTAGACTGGACAGTTAATCCAGTAATGTACAGAACGGCGGTCCTCAGCACGTGATAATTTATGTCAGCATACCGATCCCATAATGGTTGTATAAAGCGTACTAGCAGTGACTGGAAGCAGTTCAAATAGATATTGAAATAGAGAAGAGCTCTAACATGCACAGTTGTTGTCAACTCAAGAAAAACATGTTTTATTTCAACCGCTGACATCATTTATCACCGCTGCTTGTCAGATGAGAAACTGCAGCATCATTAAAAAATATATATTATTATACAGAGTAGATGCTTCAACTGTAGCCGAAACACACAAGTCCAAGTTTCTGTGATTAGTCTAATGCCCGGTTCACACAGGACTAGTATTATCTGGGGACCCGTGGTAATTTGTAATAATCTGCGATATTAATCCAGGGTGAATGTGCCATAATTTGAAAAGTAAAAATTGCACCGCAAATTGACATGAGATCTATAAAAAGCCCGAAGCTCAGACCAGCAGAGGAGCCACGATGACATGGATGACATACATATCTGCATGCAGCAGGAAAGTTTCCATCCTGAAACGAGCTCGAACGCTGGTCTGACAGCACAAAGGCTTCAGGCTGCAACGAAAGCTCCAGTTACATGCACCGTTCAGTTTGCTGTCACCATGGCAACTTGAGCACACAGGCCTACCATGTGTGTATGCCTAATAAATAGGGCTGGGGATCGATTCAAATGTCAAGAATCGATTCGATTCCGATTCTTAAGATTCAGAATCGATTATCAAGATTTGATTCGATCCGATTCGATTCCGATATTGATTTGGGTTAGTGTTATTAAAACTGTTTTTTGAGCTGTTGCATGAATTATATGACCAGAGACGTTCAATAAACTGTAAAAACTGTATAGAGGATCTTTGATATGACTGTAGTTATGCAACATATGAATACTAGTATTATATTGAGATTCAACAGCAAGTATTGGCAGCTAATGATGCTGTAAGGACCAATCAGCTCCCAGAATGGCGTCCGTATTAATGGTGCCATCGGTGTAAACCGGAGTCAAGTTCTCTCGTCTGATTTATGTCTGACCTGGCAATAAAGCTTTTTCTGATTCTGATTCTGATTCTGAGAATGCTGATAGAACTGCTTTCAGAAACATCATGTGGGTCAGAATTACCAAACAGATCCAGGACAGCAAACACAGACGGATGAAATCGGTTTTATTTTTTCCCACATTCCGGTTTTATTTGTTCCATTTTCGGTCTATTTTGGTTTTTAATTTTTGAGCATTTGGTTTTTAGCATTTTTTGCAAATGTAACTCCAAGACAGTATATAAAGTAATGAAATATAGACAATTTATGCAATTATAACCTAACACTTTAATGTTTTCATACCTTTAACATATTTAAAGGAAAAACATGGCACCAGTTATTCTCGTGTCCAACAAAACATTCCTTTTTTGGGGATAAAAAATAAAAAAAATAAATCGATCTTAAGACATATGAATCGATTTTTAGGAATTAATATGAGAATCGATTTAGAATTGGGAAATCGATTTTTTCAACACAGGCCTACTAATAAACTATCAACCAATTTGAGCGTACGTCTTTCCATTAAAAGAATATTGGATAATTAAAATCAATCCTAAGGTTGCATTTCATATTTATTGGCGTACGTCAGATTACACGGCCTGAAGCAAAGCAGCAGAAAAGTGCAGCCACACCACAAGTACGTATTTTGACCCAGTGTTGACCACTTCTGTATATTTTGTGTCTTTGTAACACAAGCTATAGTAAACAAAGCGCGACAGCAGATGTAAGTAGTTTGTCTACGACTGCTGGTGTTACCGTCTTTTGCCATGTTTGTATATTTGCTCCTTCACAACACACTATCCAGCTATCCACAAGTTATTTTTTAGTTTGTTTTTTTTTTACTCCAAAAGTGGGGTACACCGCATTATTCGGGTTGAACTGCGATCACAGGGCTCTTGCATCCTAAACAGACATCAGTTTGCTGATTTTGAGACCACCTCGCGCCCACACTCGCGCCCAGTTAATTTTTTTAAACCGCTTCAATTCTTGTTGTTTTGGTCCTTAACAAACGTGTTCACCCTTTACAAATGTATAGGTTTGATTTAACTCCTTAATATTCCTTTAATGGGCCTGTAGAAGTTCATACTCATGTAACGTTGATCTTTATTCATGTTTGCAATATAGAAAAACTCTAAAGCAGGGATCCTCAATTCCGGTCGTCGTGGGCCGATGTCCTAAACGTTTGAAATGTTTATCTGCTTTAACACACCTGATACTAATTAATGGTCGTATTTGGCACGCCATCAAGGTCTGCACAAGTCTGATAATGACACAGCCATTGGTATCACGGTGTGCCAGGGCTGAGAAACATCTAAAATGTGCAGGACACCGGCCCACGAGGACCAGAATTGAAGACCAGGGGCCGAATTCACAAAACATTCTTAAGAAAAAAAATCTTCTTAAGTGTCATTTTTTTCTTATTTTCAGTCTTAAGAGACAAAAGAGAAGAAGTCATATTCTCCAAAAAAGTGCTTAAGTATTTTCTCAACTTTCCTCTTAAGATACTTCTTAAGAAAAAACTTAAGAATAAATGGTATTCTTGAAATAAAAGTTCTCAAATTTGTTCTTGACTTTTTTCTTAACTTTAAGACAACCTTGACCTGTCTTAAAATTTCTTCTGTGAAAAGGTAAGACTCTAATATCACCTTTTTCAACACATTTGCACATGCACAAACAAAGACCTGCAATATTGTGGAGCGATGCATCGGTGTAGTGAAGTCTCGCTTCAGGTGCATCGACTGAATATAATGAAATGAATAATATAAATATAATATAATATAATTCTGGGATACTTGGCTGCTACTGCTGTGTGAACGGTCTGCTGGAGCGGCGTACTGAATCGTTCATTTAGTATGCAGTATACAGTACATACTGATGCAGTATGTAGCAGGTAGTACTTAGTATGCCATTTCAGATACAGCCATATTTTAAGAAGTTCTTAAGTAGGAAAAATAAGAAATTCGTAAGAAATGACAGTTCTTAAGATGGTTCTTAAGAAAATATTGAGGAATTGCACTTAAGAACTTTCTTATGAACTTCTTAATTTTAGATCTTAAGACATTTCTTAAGATCGTTCTTAAGAAAATATTGGTGAATCCTGCCCCAGGGCTCTAGAGGGTCATTCAGATATGATACAAACACCTTCAGTTTTCAACAGGCCGACAGAAAGGACCAGAAAT
Organism: Cololabis saira; assembly: GCF_033807715.1. Lineage (NCBI taxonomy): Eukaryota > Metazoa > Chordata > Actinopteri > Beloniformes > Belonidae > Cololabis > Cololabis saira. Next base: position 9,023,597 of record NC_084607.1, read on the forward strand.
GATCCCCTTACTGACTCAGACAATGCAAATTTGGTAAAGTTTGAAATAGTTTTTCTCTTCTTTAACTCATGAGGAAATAACCTGCATTAGGGCTGTTCGATTAATCGATTTTAAATCGTAATCGCGATTATGTAATTAGAACGATGTTAAAACGTGAAAATCGTAAAATCGATTTTTCACTTTTTTTTTTTTTCTTTTTCTTTTTTTTTTTACCTTGTCTGCACACATATTAATGATTGATGGAAATACCTCTCAATACCTGCGACAAGTGCCCCATGGGAGAGGCTCTTTAGTGTAGGAGGGGGCGTTGTAACATGCCACCGGGCATCCCTCAAGCCAGATGCATTATTATTTAGCATGCAAAGACCCAGTTTAGTTTAATTAGAAAATGTCTTGTTTTATTTAATTGGAAATATAACTTACTGTATGTTTGCAAGTGCTGATTTGCTGATTTTTTTTTCAGAGATAAAACTTTATATTTTATTATATTTTTTAAAACTTTTTTTCAACTTATTTTACAGAGTTTTGCACTTTATTCATTCATTTTTGGTTTAATAAGAGCAAAGTTTGCACTTAAAGCCCAATGGAGCAAATGTTCAATAAAAAAACAGCATATTTGAAATCATTTCTTTGCCTTTTGTCAATTCACAAAATAATCGTAATCGAAAATCGGATTTCGAGAGAAAAAAATCTAGATTTTATTTTTGGGCAAAATCGAACAGCCCTAACCTGCATCTGTTGACTGGTGAAGGGGCCATAAACTTCTGATTTATCCTCGTTGTCCCATCTGTACTCCCACATCACTTCATCACTCACTAGGAGAAGAAAAAGACAAAATAGGATTAAAAGAATAGATATTGTGTGGTGCTAAAAGGTAGACGTATAAAAGTGAGACTGAGTAAAACCTCTTTCGTCGTCTTTCCCATCTTTGTCCTCTTTCCCTCCAGCCTTTTCATCAAATTTATCACCGAACATGTCAAGCTCCTCTTCCTCATCGCTGTTGTCACCACCGGATTTCTGCCCCACCGCCGGCTTCTTGCTGCTCATGCTCTTCATCTTATAGGCCAGTTTTTCATAGCTCTGCTGATATATTTCAAACATGCCAGACCCCACCAGTCTGTCGGCTAGAGCTGTGAGCTTATCGAGCTTTTCTGCATCCCTTTTAGTCTCCTCCATGGGTTCATCCTCCTCCTTCAGATTTCTTTTCTTTCGTCCTCCAAGGCCCCCTAACCGACGGAGCGCCGCGGCGACCGTTTCTCCGGGTTTCAAAATTTCCACTACAGCTTCAGTGAGCTGATACTGTGTGAAGGATGCCAGGGGATCCTCTGCAGGCTCCATCTTCTCCTCCTCGTCCTCCTCTTCATCCTCGCCACCCTGCCGTTCCTCTCTTTGCTTCTCCTCCTCAGCCTCATCCTCATCACCAACTCGGCGTCTCCGTTTGGCACCCAGGCCTTTCTTCTTTTTTTTGAAAGGCTGCTCTTTCACTTTTACCTACAAGGATAAATGTAATATTATTCATTGTCATTTATCTGAAAAAGCTTTCATCGATTAAGCATGTCCCTGAAATGCAAATACCCAATCTATGTTGTCAAGCCAGTTGTCTCTAATCTCCTTTTCCTTTTTGACGAAATAGTTTCCCTCCGAATCAAAGTGGCCTTCCTGCATTTCCTCGTCCAGGTTGAAAGGCGTGATCGACACGCCTTCATCATAGTCGATTGTTGCTCCTTCTTGGCCTGAAAACAAAGTCAAGATTGTCCTAAATTATACAAACCGTAGATCTTGATTAGGGATGGGCGGTATGGACTAAAAAATGTATCACGATAATTTCTGGCATTTATCCCGATAACGATAAAAATGACGATAAAAAAAATACCAATTCAACTCCACCTTTTCAACTATAAATCTATCTCGCTCTCAGATCCACCATGTTTGTTACACAAAAACGTCATCAACAGGAATCTATCTTTCTTTCTTTCTTTCTTTCTTTCTTTCTTTCTTTCTTTCTTTCTTTCTTTCTTTCTTTCTTTCTGGCTCATTTCCTTCCTACCTTTCTTCCCTTCCTTCCTTCTTTCCTCCTGCTCTCTCCTTCGTTCTTCCCTTCCTCTTTTCTCCCTTCCTTCCTTTCTTTCCTTCCTTCCTTCCTTCTCCCCTTTCCTTCCTTCCTTCCTTTTTTTCCCTTCCTTCCTCCTGCTCTCTCCTTCCTTCTTCCCTTCCTCTTTTCTCCCTTCCTTCCTCCTTTCCTTGTTTCCTTCCTCCCTTCTCCCCTTTCTTTCCTTCCTTCCTTCCTCCTGCTCTCTCTCCTTCCTTCCTTCCTTCCTTCCTTCCTTCCTTCCTTCCTTCCTTCCTTCCTTCCTTCCTTCCTTCCTTCCTTCCTTCCTTCCTTCCTTCCTTCCTTCCTTCCTTCCTTCCTTCTGCTCTCTCCTTCCTTCTTCCCTTCCTCTTTTCTCCCTTCCTTCCTTTCCTTCCTTCCTTCCTTCCTTCCTTCCTTCCTTCCTTCCTTCCTTCCTTCCTTCCTTCCTTCCTTCCTTCCTTCCTTCCTTCCTTCCTTCCTTCCTTCCTTCCTTCCTTCCTTCCTTCCTTCCTTCCTTCCTTCCTTCCTTCCTTCCTTCCTTCCTTCCCTTCCCTTCCCTTCCCCTTCCTTCCTTCCTTCCTTCCTTCCTTCCTTCCTTCCTTTTTACCGCGAGATGACAAATTCTTATCGTGAGGAATTTTTTTGACGGTTTATCGTGAACGGTAAAATATCGCCCATTCCTAATCTTGATCAATGTGTACACTTGCACGAAGCCGAGACAGGAGACTTTAAGGCCCTCCTTGTTAAAATGTCTTTATTTCAAGTTTAATTGAATTGGAGGAGACAAGGTAATATTTTTAGCTTGACAATAGACCACAATCGTGTTAAACTCAACCATAAACCACTTCAAAAGACAACATACCTTCCACATCGTCACTCGCTAAAATATCATATTTGTTGCTCTTTATTTCGGCGCCTTCATCCTCTTCATCACTGTCAAGTGAATGTTTACCCTTGAACCTGGAGCCCGGACCGCTGACGGCTTCGCAGCTCTGTTTCAACAGTAAAACAAAAGAAAAAGCAAATAATCACTTAACAATAAACATAAATCAAACATGCCTTTTCAAAGTTGTATTCAGACCTGTCCTTGTTGTAAAAATGTAATTCACCATAACTTCATTAGATGTTAACTGTGTAAACTGTATAGCAGCCAATCCATCTATGCATTCACTTAAAAATACGGCTACTTCCAACGGTAGGAATATTCAGGAGCGTTAAAAATATATATTGAAAGGACACAAGTGAAAGCATATTGCACATATTTGAAGCTATAACTTTAATAATCAATCTGGCAAACTTGTGTTGTGTGTTTTAGTTGAAAGACAATTAGTAATAGTAGTTTCCTCCCTTTATATATATTTTTAATTTATTTTTCAAACATTTTGAGAGAAATGAGAAGTGTTAAATGTATTTTTTATTTATTTACATTTATCAAGTGAAATCTACCGTAATTGTTGTCGTGTCCAGTCTTTCTTTTTTTGAGTCTTAAAGTGAAAAACCAAATATCTTTATATAGATATGGATATATTATGGATATATTAATCCAATTACATTTGCGACTCTTAAGCCTAAACATTTCCTGTCTATAGATGCACTTTTATGTACTAAATTATTCAAGACCCAGATTTTCCCCACGAGAGATAAATGAGTGGAGAGTCACAGTTAAGACAACAATTACCACTGGATTTTTTTTCCTTTTCTTTTTAAATCAACCAATCTTATTTTTAGTAAATCTGGGATGCCTTGTTAAATGTTGAAGAGTGAAAAAAAAACAATGTTTTGAGAGTTACTTAAGCCTTTAAGATTAAAAGAAAGAACATATTAAAACAATCAATCTGAAAAATGTTCCTCCTTTTTGATACAAATTACAGTATTAATAATTACCCCCCCAAAAATGAAACAGGGACAACATTTTTCTTCACATTTGTGCCCAGTATTTCCAAGGTTCTTTTAATATAATTCTCATCCCATTATTTGCCAAAGGTTCATTAATAAAAACATCTGGGCAACAGGGAAGCCAGGCGGACACTCTGAATCCATCGAGCTATAGTGTAATATGTGGAATATGAAAGAAATTCAATTTCAAAGTATTCATCAAGATTCATCCATGATTTAGACATATTCGTTCTATCTTTTTCTTTAAAATTTCAGGACAATTTCTTCTTATTCTTATAAATTCTTATTGTTTTTACCTCAGAACCACAGATCATAGGGACTTCTGTTCCCCGTCGTCCAGGACATTGAAGACATACTGTCCATTGCTGACATGAGCTAAAAGGCGTGAGTAAGGACTCCACCAACACTAGCATGAGCCACTTAGCTGCTCTTGGCCAGGAGACACCACAGCCTCAACAGCAGAACAGCCAGTTTCTCCAACAGTTTTATGTGAAAAGACATCCGACTGCTGACCTCTGCCAAACAATAACCCTCCACACGTTACTCAGTTACATGCATGTTCAACGCAGGCTAATTCTGCAATGGTATTTCATTCTGATGTGCGCTGACTGGTGTATATTATAAATAACAATAAAAACATCTCCCTCGATGTCCTCTCTTGGCTTCTCTTCTCATACCGTATAATGCTACTCATTCATTTTCCTCTAGTTTAGTTAGTCCATAACATGTTTTTATTATTAGTTTCCAGTCTCTCCCTATATCAGTCATTTCATGAAATAATAATACATATGTTTTATATAGTATTTTATATATTATATAGAGTCCTTACAAACACCAGGAAACTGGACCATATTACACCTGTCATGAAATCACTGCACTGGCTTCCAGTGAGTCAAAGGATTAAATCAGGCCTAAAAACATTACCGTTTACTGAAGCGTACTCTTAAATTAAATACTTACCTGCTGTACTCTACTGCCCTTACCTTTTAACAACTTGTGCTTTTTATTATTTTACCTCTTTTCTTTTAATTTTATTTCATTGCATTTGTTATTGTCTGTTTAATTGTGTCTTGCAGCTTTTAATGTTGATGCAAAGCACTTTGAATTACCTTGTGTTGAATTGTGCTATACAAATAAACTTGCCTTGCCTATAGTGCTTTTCTCGGTACCCAAAATTGCTTAGCTGATACATATAACATTAAATTTTTTGCAAGGCAAGTTTATTTATATAGCACAATTCAACACAAGCTAATTCAAAGTGCTTTACATCAACATGAAAAGCGGCAAGACATAATTAGACAGTAAATAACAAGTAAAATGAAATAAAATTATGAGAAAAGAAGGTAAAATAATAAAAAGCACAAGTTGCTGAAAACTAAGGGCAGTAGAGAACAGCGGGTACATCTCATTTGCTGTTTTCATAAAGTATTTAATTTAAGAGTACGCTTAAATACCAAATAAATTAAATAAAATGATAAGAAAAGAGGTAAAATAATAAGTTGTTAAAAATAAGGGGCAATGTACTAGAGGTGGGTGCAATTCATCGATGTGTCGATGCATTGCGATGCGTCACGTGACGATTTGGAATCGATTAATTATTTTTTTTTAATTTTTTTTTTAAGTTATCCTATCCAGATTCCAGACTGAATAAGCTGCTGAATCATTTCATTTTCAAGAATGCACATTTCTTATTGTTCACTTGAAAAATGGCAGATATGTTTACACTAAATACATTTGATGGAAGTACATATCTTGTTTACTTGAATTAATTAACTCATTAAATCCAGGGCTTGACCGTTTTCAGTGTTTTCCGCCAATAGAGGGCGCTCTCATGCAAGTGCAGCTTTCCCTGGTCAAAGTTAAGTAAGTCAAAGAGCAAATGTTTACATAGTCATAAAATAAATTATTTTGTGTCTTTGAAAAATACATGTCAAATGTTCAAAAAACCTTGTTATTTACTTAATGAGTGTTGTTAGAGGAACTGAGTTAATTGATTGGCTCTTGGTTTACAAATGTAGCCACAGATGAAGACAAAATCAATCTTGTATGGAAAAAAGCATTAAAAATCACAATAATCGAAGAACCGTGGCACCAATAATTGAATCGACAATCGTTATAATCGAAGAATTGAAGCTCCAATAATCGAAATCGAATCGAATGGTGAGGTACCCTTGTTTGCACACCCCTACAATGTACTGTATTTTATTAGTGCTTATGTTTGAGTGTTTAATTGTCTGATTGCTCTTTTAACTTTGTACTGTGACATTGAGTGTCTAGAAAGGTGCCCATAAATAAAATGAATTATTAATTATTATCCATCTATCCCAACGCCCCCCCCCCCCCAAAATAAATTAATAAATAAAAATCAATGAGTATAGTATAATATTTGTCATTATTATTATTAGTAGTAGTAGTAATAGTAGTAGTATTATATTATATTATATTATATATTGTAGTAATAGGAGTATAGTCAGTGTAATTTTTATCAGCATTGTTGTTATTATCATTATTAATATATATATATATATATATATATATATAATATAATATAATAATAATAATATTATATATTAATTTATTTAGTTTTTTAATTTAATATTAATTTAATATTATTATTAAATCTCAAATGATTTGAAACATTTTGAAATGAAAGATTGTACATTACTTATTGAATTTAAGCACTTTGTATTTAAATCTGATGATGGGAAAAGGCACACATTTAAGAAAACTAAATTACATGTAATTCTCCGAATACTTAATAACAGAAGAACTAATAATCGGTCTGTATTTGGTTAATAAGTGAGAATCGATCAGTGTTACCTTTTTACTCCGACGGTCGTCTTCCAGGTCAAACTCCTCGATGCCGTCCTCAAATGTCACCTTTCTTTTCGACATGGCACTAAAGAAGGCAACAGAGCGACTGCTTTATTCCAGAGACGCTATTAAAGGTGAGCTGAAACTTTAATGAGTTGTTTCATAAAAGACTCATGTTAGCCGCGTAGCTGCGTGTTAGCAGTGCAGCTGCACATGCGGAGCAAATGGAGGAATTACTGCCAAACACAAAGATCTGGATGAAGTATTTAAGCCGGAATCTTAAACAATATATGATGGATGTCATATGTGAAGTACAGTTTGTATACAGCTGTAAAATGTTGTAGAAACCTGCTGGAAATTATTCAAGCAACGTTGTTTTTAGTTTCTTGTTTGGCGGTTTTCCTCTTCTGGTATCGACATCGCTCGCAGCGCCGCCACCTGGCGCGGAGTGTGAATTACAGGGTGAAAATAATAATAATAATAATAATGATGACAATAATGATGATTATAATGATAATAATAGTAATATTAATGATAATATTAAAGTAGTATTATATAATACTAATAATGATAATGATAATAATAATAATTATGATGATAATAATAGTAGTAGTAGTAATAATAATAATAGTAGTACTAACAATAATAATAATAATAATAATGATGATAATGATAACAATAATGATGATTATAATGATAATAATAGTAATAGTAGTAATAATAATATGATAATAATAAAAACAATAATAATAATAATGATAATAATAATAATATTAAAGTAGTATTATATAATACTACTACTAATAATGATGATAATAATAATAATTATGATGATAATAAGTAGTAATGATAATAATAGTAGTAGTAGTAATATTAATAATAGTAGTACTAACAATAATAATAATAGTAGTACTAACAATAATAATAATAATAATAATAATATTAATAATAATTATTATTATTATTATTAGTAGTAGTAGTAGTAGTAGTAGTAGTAGTAGTAGTAGCAGTATTGTATAGTACTAAAAATGATGATAATAATAATAATAATAATGATGATGATAATAATAGTAGTAATGATAATAATAATACTAGTAATAGTAATAATAAGAATAGTAGTACTAACAATAATAATAGTAGTAGCAGTAGTAGTAGTAGTGATAATAATATTAATAATAATAATAATGATACAAATAATGATGATAATAATAATAATGATTATGATGATATTAATAATAATGATAATAATAATAATAATAGCAGTAGTAATGATAATAATAATAATTATAATAACGATAATAATAATAATGATAATAATAATAATAATAATAATAATGATGATGATGATAATATTAATGATGATGATAATAATAATAATGATAATAATAATAATAGCAGTAGTAATGATAATAATAATTTTAATAACGATAATAATAATAATAATAATAATAATAATAATAATAATAATAATAATAATAATAATAATAATAATAATAATAGCAATAGCAGTAGTAATGATGATAACAATGATACTTAATTTTTTTTGTTTATCTTTAATCGTTAAAGTATTTAGTTTAGTCAGCTAACAGTTAAAAAGTGTTGGTGTTTTTGGCTTGCCTCTCATAACACATAAACTTGGACATAGTATAACCTTTTCATTTAGTTATGGGCAGTCTGAGCCTGAAAACTATTAATTCAGTGTGAGAATCTCAGATTTGCAGGAATTTGTGGCATCACAGATCCAGATCAGAATACAATGATCCAGCCTCCCAATCTTTTCCCCAAACCTAAATTCACATTAATTTTCACAGCACAAAGCACAGCACGAATAATTGTTTAGGACTGTGACCGCTTTTTTATATAGAAATAATCAGCTGTGCTGCTGTATTCTTACCTTACACATGCATGTTTGTATACTATAATTTTATTTAAAAAAAAGAGAAATACATTTTGTTCCGAGACACTGTTGTAGTTTTTCTTCTGGCACACCTCCAGTCTTAAGTATTTTAAGTCAGAGAGTTAAGAAATGCAATGGTTTTTAGCTTTATTATGCAACTTAAAACTCTTCCCAGTTAGTTTTTGCCATGAAGGTTTGCATGTGACCGATTGCGATGTGCTGCCTTGGAGGTCTTAACACTTTGGACCATTTTAGATTCAGAATTCCCTTAGATCCAGTTGGATTAGTGGGATAAGCGAAAATAGAAACAACAAGCAAAGAAATGTAGAGACACATTTTTAAAGGGTCACTGAATGTCTGCCTGCTTCTGCTTGCATAAATAAATGTTCATAAAGCTCTGCGTACCTCCACTAAAGAATCACACACCCACACACACCATGAGAGATTAGAAAAAATAAATAAATGCATCATAAAAAGATGAATTTGAAAAAAAAAAAGTGAGAGAGTGAAGTGTAGATGCATCAGAGCTCAGCCGCTACGTCAACATTCAGCATCTCACTTCCAGGTACCACTTCTCGTCAGTGAGGCCGGCTTTGACTGTTTGGTTCCCATCAGCTCAAGGGAGACTCGAGAGAGAATATAAAGTGTCAGGATATTGTTACCAGGAAGTGGGTCGAGTTATTTATATTTCAACGCTCGTTAGTTCGCACCCATGAGAGGCCCGGCGGTAGTAACCTAAAACTAAATATTCATACATTGTCTGGTTGTGGCTGAATCAACCTGACGGAGGACAACCGGCTTTGCATCTGCGAACGACAAGAATCCAAAGAAAATATCTGTCCGTGTAAATTATGTATAGAGTCTGTGTGGGAGGATGAGGTGACCCTGTGAGGGCATCGGCATTGACAGGTAAGGCTGAGTCACTGTTTTCTGGTCTCTTGCTCTAGTCCAGGTCATTGAAATGAAAATAGGTTTTGGATTAGAGCTCAAACAAGGTATTGAACTGACTTTATTGCTGTCATAGCTGTCACAAAGCTAGGTTAGAATTATAAAAAATGACACACACAGTGTTTGTAGGAAGGACCAAAGTATCTGTTGTTGCTGAATGTGGTTTGATTAGTTTAATACAGTCGCTGCAGATTAGTGCAGAAGTCTTTTCAAGGGCTCACAATATAAATGTGAATGTCACGACAAAATCAGATACGATGTAAGGTTCATTAATAAGGGATGTTTCAAACTTATAGCAACTCAAACTGGTTCATAGGAGCATAGAAATGTATTAGACAAAAAAAGTGAGATGATTATGATTAATTTATGTATATAGGCGGCAAAAAAAACATAAAAGCCAAAACAAGGAAATGCATAAATGAAGAAATGCACTTTTATTTTGTTTGAAGTCTACAGCAAACATGTTCTGCCCTGCATCAAATACAAATCAATAATCTTTATGCACATGTGAAAAACAAGAAAAGTAAATTATTCTTCACTCTGCTTGGTCAAAACTGCAAAACCGAAAAAAACAATTGAAATAAACTAAACTAAATACTTTAGAATTAACATAATATATCTTGTGTTTTTTCTTTTCCTTTTTAACTCAACTTCATTTGTTAATATAAATCAATGTTTGCATTGTTCTCACATCCTGGGAGCTTAAAGCTTTTTACAACTTTGTAATGTTGCGTTTTCATCTTGCTCCAAAGGCATTCTCCTACTGCATATAAACGCCTCAGTTGTCACTTCATTCTTTAATTTTTAAAAACATGTTTAAGGTGAGCTACATTGTAAGGGCAGTGGTTGCATTTTTAACTTTCAAAGTTTTCCATCCATTCTCTGTTTGGGGCAGGTTTGGAAAGTAAGCAAGCCAGAACTCTTCCAGTCCAGTTCCAGTAGCTTTTTGGATTTTCCATATCGTCCCAGCTTCTTGTGAGTTGGTGCTGTAATCCTGGGATCGCTGAGCACCTCAGATGATCTGGATGGGTCTGGATACCTGGATCAGACAGGTACGTCAGCGTGAGACCGTCTCCTGTGGAAGTAAAGTCTCTGTACCTTCCTGACATAACAGCACTCCCTCTTCTGTAGGAGTTGGGATGAAGCTCCATGAGAAGATTCTGACCCATTACCTATCGTGCACCTCCCCTGTAGATAAACAGGGATATCTCTTCAAAAAGGTTTCAGAAAACTTTGAACTTAAACAGTTTTGTTTTTGTTTTAACCCTTGTGCTGTCTTTGGGTCAAAATGACCAAATTCTTCTATCCTTCTTTCCTCCTGCCATGCTCTCATTCCTTCTCACTTTCCTCCTTTTTTACCCTCCTTTACTCCTTTTTCTTCCTACCTCCCTTTCGTCATTGGTTCCTTTATTACCTTCTTTGCTTTCCTCCCTTCTTTCCTTATTTTCTCCATTGCTTCCTTCTTCCCTCCCTTCTTTCTTTCCTTTTCTCCCATCCTTACTCCCTTTCCTACTTCCTTCCTTCTTTCCTTTTCTCCTTTCTCCCTTCCTTCCGTCTTTTCTCCCTTCCTTACTCACTTTCATACTTCCTTCCTTCTTTTCTCCTTTCTCCCTTCCTTCCATCTTTTCTCCTTTCTCCCTCCCCTCCCTCTTTCCTCCCTTCCTTACTCCCTTTCCTACTTCCTTCCTTCTTTCCTTCCTTTCTCCTTTCTCCCTTCCTTCCTTCTTCCCTACCTTCTTTCTTTCACTTTCTCCATTCCTTCCTCCCTCCCTTCTTTCCTTTTATCCCTTCTTTCCTTCCTTTCTCCCTTCCTTCCGTCTTTTCTCCCTTCCTTACTCCCTTTCCTTCTTCCTTCCTTCTTTCCTTCTTTCTCCCTTCCTTCCATCTTTTCTCCCTTCTTTCATCCCTTCCATCTTTTCTCCCTTCCTTACTCACTTTCATACTTCCTTCCTTCTTTTCTCCTTTCTCCCTCCCTTCCATCTTTTCTCCCTTCTTTCCTCCCTTCCTTACTCCCTTTCCTACTTCCTTCCTTCTTTCCTTTTCTCCTTTCTCCCTTCCTTCCTTCTTCCCTACCTTCTTTCTTTCCTTTTCTCTATTCCTTCCTCCCTCCCTTCTTTCCTTTTCTCCCTTCTTTCCTTCCTTTCTCCCTCCCTTCTGTCTTTTCTCCCTTCCTTACTCCCTTTCCTTCTTCCTTCCTTCTTTCCTTTTTTCTCCCTTCCTTCCATCTTTTCTCCCTTCTTTCATCCCCTCCATCTTTTCTCCCTTCCTTACTCACTCTCCTACTTCCTTCCTTCTTTTCTCCTTTCTCCCTTCCTTCCATCTTTTCTTCCTTCTTTCCTCCCTTCCTTACTCCCTTTCCTACTTCCTTCCTTCTTTCCTTCTTGTCTCCTTTCTTCCTTACTTCCTTCTTTCCTTCATTCCTTCTTTTCTCCCTCCACCCTCCCTTAACCCAAAGACAGCACAAGGGTTAAAGATCACATTTAATTCAGTCTCACTTCTTCACAGAAAGAGCGGAATGCCATCTACCAGCGACGGTGGTTTGTCCTGAAGGCCAACCTGCTTTTCTACCAGGAGCGGCCGGCCGACCGGCACCTGCTGGGCGTCATCGTGCTGGAGGGGTGTGAAGTGCAGCGCTCGGACTCAGACGGGGAGTTGGCCTTCTCCCTGGTGTTTGGACCTGGCCTCAAAACCTACACATTTGCAGCCGGGGATCATCAAACCCAGGAGAGCTGGGTGAAGGCGTTGTTCTCGGCCAGCCACTGTTACGTCTCCCTGCTGCTGAGGGACCTGGCCAGGCAGTATGAAGGTATGAGGATCAATACTGAAATATCCATACTCCCAATACCAGACCTGTACGCTCTAAAAACTATTCTCAAACTAAAATATCGATACTTTTGATACTTCAGTCATCTGTGGTGATGTATACAGTATCATTAACAGAATACCGTGGAAAGAAACTAAACTATTCAGATTTTGTCTAAATGACACGCTGCTGGTTTTATATTAGTTCTTATTAGGGCCCGAGCACTTACAGTGCAAAGGCCCTATTGTATCTGTAGGAATTGTTATTCTCGTTCTCGTTCTTTTATTTTTTTAAATTTTTTTATTTATTTTTACTTTTATTTTTCTCTTTTTTCTTCTGACGAAATGAGGGCCTTTTCCCCCCTAAACGTGCCCCAAAACTCACCAAATTTTGCACGCAAGCCAGGCCTGGCGAAAAATTTGATATTTAATGGTTTGCATTAATGGGCGTGGCCTAATGGCTCAACAGCGCCCCCTAGAAAACTTAAAGAAAAGTCTTGGCGCCATGGCCGAAACCGAACAGGAAGTCGGCCATTTTGAATTAATCGTGTAATTTTGGCACAATTTATGCCATTTCTTCCGCCGCTTCTTCGCCCAAACCGTAATGTGCACCCAGGTGTGTTATACATCAAAATGTGCGTCTCGATCCTGCGACTACGCGCATGACTTTTCTCAGTCAAAAGCGTTACCGTGGCGACGATAGACGCCAAAAAGCGCGCCCCCCCTTCATCTGATTGCTCCATATTTGATAGTTCCTACTTTCTGCCATAACTTTTGAATGGTTTGACATAAAGAGTCGTGGGTGGTGTCATCGGACCCGGTTTTGAGTCCTTGAACATAATTGATGCAAATTAGCCCCGTCCCTTCTTCTGATCGGTCGATATGTGATAGTCCCTATTTTCTGCTATAACTTTTGAATGGTTTGACATAGAGAGTCATGGGTGGTGTCATCGGACTCGGTTTTGAGTCCTTAACCTTTATTGGTGAAAATTGTATGCGCGAGGGCCCTTTCATCGCTGCTTGCAGCTTTAATTTTTGTTTATTATTCTCTTATCTATTTTAATGGTTTTGTTATTTTACTTAGGATATTTTTTTAGTGATGGAAACACCTTTTTCCAACACTGGTTTTTCTGTTGTTGTAACAGCTCTGCTGTATTGTGAATGAGGCCGCTACCTCAGTATACTTCTGACTTTAAAATAAACAGCTAAATAAGTAACTCTGATGTCTTGTATTCTTAATCTAAAATACACCAATTTGTTTTAGATTTCCCGGGCACATTAGGTGTTTTTGCACAATGTATCGGTATCGAATCGGAAAAGAAATCGGTGGTATCGAACATTACTAATGAGGAGGTCTTGCTTCTATTAAGTCAATGTTTTATTCGTGTACTGACACGTTTCTGAGGATTCTTGCTTGCTGAAAACACAACATATTGAGCTGTTTCAGAGTAATATGGTCATGTTCTTGTCCTGTCTGCAGAAGCTAAGCAGCATGCGGGCTGTGGCGAGCCGCGCTGCTCGGTCGGTGCCCTCAGCCTGTCCACCAGCAGCCTCTCCTTCACCGCCCAGGCTCCTTCAGCGCTGGTCAGGGAGGGAAGAAGCTTCAGCGCCAGCTCTGTTTTACAAGCCCCCTCAAAACCGGCCAAAGTAGTGGTGAGAAAGTCCCCCAAACTGTGGTCCAGGAGAAACGCTTACGTCACCCCGCTGAACGGGCCAGCGCCGTCGTACGGCGAATGGCCTTTGGTGGGGTCAGATCCACTCGAGGAGTTCAGCAAGCTTCACGATTATTACGGTCAGGAAGTGAAGAAAGCCAGAGAGGAGTGGCTGAGAAGTCGACGAACGCCAGAGGACGGAGATCTCATCGACTTGGGCTGAAAACAAAGCAAAGATTATAAAAAAGACTTGAAGAGATTCTTTAAGAGGAACTGAGACGGAGTCATAATCATACGTCTGTGTCAAACAGGAACTAGACCTCCACCTACACCTGCAGTGTTTAGAGTTATTTGGTATTTAAATCCACAAAGCTTAAGGGTAGACACCTGTATGTGCTCAAAGTGGATCTGTTTTACACCTTTGGGGCTTTCTGTTGGAGGTTTATGTCACAGTTTCTCGCTTTTTCCTGATTTCATTAAGAAAACAATGTTTCACACGTGATTATGTTTCTTGTTAATGACAGATGCTGCTGCTATGTTCTCATTTGCCCCTTTTCATTTATTAAGTGGAGTGTAAATATAGTAATTGCATGAAATTGTGACAGTATAAGTCAAAGAGACGCACCCGTTTGCACCCTATCTGAAAGTCTGTGACAGAAAGTCACTGATGCACATTTCCCATTTCTTGTTTGTTCCCCTCCACTTCTGCTCAGTAGAAACAAGCGTACACATGGGTTATGATTCAGTATTATTCAATCAAGTATTACATATTTTTCTGTAAATTAAATAATTTAATTAAAGTTGGATGACATTTCTCTTTAAAAGTGAGTTAATATGCATTCCTATGAAAGCTGTTTCTCAAAATTATTCTAAATAATACTGCTGGAGATATGCAAGGCATAAGTGGTATTTTCCTTTTTTTTTTTCAAGAGGGTCTTTTGTCCCAGTTGCAGGGGCATCAATTGGGTATGGCAAGGTATGGCAGCCGCCACACCTTGGCTTCAGGGGAAAATGTTTGTTTTTTTAAATACATTTATGGAATTACTTTGTTTATTTGTATTGATTATTCTATTATTTAATACATATAAAATAACTACAAATGCAAATCAGAACAACATGATCGATTTCACAAGTTATTACACTGCAAAACCTCAAAATCTTAACAAGAATATTTGTCTTATTTCTAGTAAAATGTCTAATTTTTAGTAAAAAAAATCTCATTACATTTAAGACAACACTCAAAAACTCAAAAAACAACAATTTTCACCTGTTTCAAGTAGATTTTCCACTTAAAATAAGTAGAACATTTTTTCTGCTTGTAATGAGAAGATAAATCTTGTCCCACTGGCAGATTTTTCGACTTATTTCAATTGAAAATTTACTTGAAACAGGTGAAAATGGTCAAATAAGTTATTTTTCTGGCGATGACTCTTGTTTTAAGTGTAATGAGACTAAAAATTAGACATTTTAACTAGAAATAAGACAAATATTCCTGCTAAGATTTTGAGTTTTTGCAGTGAGCGAGACTGCATTTGAAAAAGTTCCAATTTTCTTGACCACACAGATCAGCTACATAGACTTCTGATGAGTATTTGCTGGATGTGATTGATACTCTAGTTAAGTTCTGTGACTCGTAACCTTGCCATACCTTAGCTTTGACTGAATTGACGCCACTGCCCAGTTGGAATGTGATTTCTCGTGGTGTGAAATGTTGGTAGGACGTCACACATTATTATGAATAATCCAGTATCAGCGGACAGCAGAGGGAGCTGCAGGAACATTATGATGAAAGTTATTGGCGGGGAGATTTATACCAGAGAGGAAACTGCACTTGTTCAAAACAGAGCATCGTAAAGTTGACCCCAGAAAAATCCCTCTCTGAAGCTTGTGTCTCCCCCATAGTTGAGCTGGGGCTTCTTTACATGCCGGAGCATGCAGACATGCAGACAAACATACCAGTCGTCTAAAAAGTGATGGATTGCTCCGGAGGAGCGCCTGTACTCACGCCCCCTCCTGTCTGTTCTTACTAACAACAACGGTGGCAGATAAAACCTGAATTATGGTTCTGCGTTAAATCGACGCAGAGCTACGGCGATGCGCGTTTCCGCGTACCCTACGCCGTAGGCTCTACGTTGGTGTAACGCAGAACCATAAATCAACCTTACAACAGCAGAATTGTGAAAAACTGGTCGCTGAAAATGTTTCCCTGTGACTGAACATCTGCAGCCCTGGTAGTTTCAGGTAGGCATTGTAACTCTCCATGTTGAATAAGTTTTCTTTTATCTGATGTTAATCAAGCAGAAAATACAAAAAGAAAAACTATAAATAATATCTGAATAATTTAATTTCATTTTATCCATGGCTTTACAATTCAATTTGCTAATTCTTTTTGTCGGACAAGAATATGAATTGAATTTTTTTAATTGAAATTTTATTCCGAAATGATTCCATGAAACAGTAGTGAATACAAAACAAAACAACAATAATAATAAATAATAAATACATGTAAATAAGAAAATCCATAATAATTAACATGCTCGAAAAGGAGTAGGAAGAAGAAAAAACTTAAATCCTACCCCCTAAACTCTATTTCATTATAAGCAAAATTAATTTAATTTCTATACCAAAGATATATATATATATATATATATATATATATATATATATATATATATATATATATATATATATATATATATATATATATATATATATATATATATATATACATATATAACACACACACACACATATATATCGATATATACATATATAACACATACACACACACACACACACATACATATATACACATACACATGCATTGTAAAAATAATTTGTTTATATTTGTTTTTAAACAAATATATTTAGGTTTTTTATATATATATTATAAATATATTTAGGGCTCACCTGTCAGATTTGACAGGTGAGTCACGCAGACACTTCGTTTTACAGCATCACCCCTGCTGCTGCTGTAACCCATCTGTCGCCCATAGAAACACTTGGGCCCTCGTGGCAGAACTGCGTGCACGAATAAACAAACGGGTAAAGTCAGTAAACCATGTCAGCTGAAATATCTGTGAAAAGTTTGACATATTTCTGAAGATAGCTCGTCACTCATGTTGCGTGGAAAGAAAACAGAAGATTCCCCACAGGACCAAAGAGAAAAGATTTAAAAAATTTTATTTTTCTAAATACAGTTAATGACATTGAACAATGATTAATGCATAATGAATGCATTAATCAATAGAATTGATTAATAGATTGAATTCTATTGCATTGCTTTAAAAACGTTTTTTTTCACATTTAATAGTTTAAAACCTAAAGAAAGAGTACATGATCAAAACAGAAATAGAGGCATGACAAATCAGAGAAGCTGAATTTTTCTTACATGAAGATGGACTGATATGATTGATATTATATTGATGCAGTGGACGCAAATACATGACATTTCTCAACAAAAAAAACTAAAACCTTTGAAAATATGCAAACACCGATGAACAAAGCGTCACATGCTTTCACATCCATCGTGTCAGCCTCACACTGGTGCTTGAACTCAGCTGAAAACGGCATCAAAGAGCATAACAGTGAACTTTAGATGCGTCTTCTTCTCACAAATTGTCCAGAAATCTACTTCAACCCCTTTAACGAGCTTGCTGTTTCTCCACACAGCTTAGTTAGCAGTCTTGGAGTTGTCGGATGAATCATGAAGTCAAAGTGGTGAATCATTAATGTGAGAGCAGAAGACCTTTGCAAGCCCCTGAAGCTGTGAGTGGAGGTCAGACTTGAGCGTTATTCACGTCAGCGCGGCGTCACTCTGAGCAGAGCGAAGGATTTGGGGTTTAGGAAACAACAGAGAGACACACGTCCAGTCCTGCAAGAAGCTAACGCTGTACATGTTTGGGCTCATCTAGGTCCGGATCTGTGTTGGTAGATTTCATCTCAATGATCAGACAGAAGTCTACAATAGCCACAAAAAAACCTCAAAATTAGTATTTTAACTGTTTTCAAAAATGTTTTTTGTATCATTATGGATACTACTTTTATCTCATTTTGATTTTATTTATATATTTTTGTATACATCTTTTTATGGGAGTGTTGCAGAGGCCTCAGAAATTAAGGTTTCAAAATCCGGCATTATGTGGATAATTTTAAAACTAGGGCCATTTTACAAATGTTGTACCATCACATTCACTGCATAAATGTTCAGTAGTCAACATTGGAAGACACACGTACTGCTATGGAAGCAGTTATACTGTATGCTGTTTTGTATGTGTAGTACTCAAAATGTAGTTTCAAAAACAGATTTCTCTTTTAAACTTGAATGTCTTCTGAGAAATTTGAGGGTTGTTTTAAAGCACAAAATGAAACCTTTTTTGTCTTCTTTGTTGCTTTACTACTCCATCAAAATAGAAAATGAACAGAAAACTTAATAGATGTTGTTCCTTTCATACGAATGCCTCGGGATAAAAGTGACCGGGAACAATAGGGCCCAAGAATAATGTTTGCATGGGTGTCCGACACTAAGATCTCGCTAATCCAGATCCCCGGAGGTGTAGAAACCAGCAAAGAACAAACACATGACTCATGTCCGGCTGTGACACTGTCAAGGAGAAGAGATCACAGACAGCAACAATACATTTAGCATAAAGACCAGATTAAAATATATATATATGAAATGAAAACAGCTCATCTCGTCTGTAAATTTTGATGTAAAAGATTAAAAAAAGCAATCGGAGGAAGCAAAAAAGGCCTTTTGCTCTCAAGAGCCGGTGCATTGGCAGACCATCACGTTTATTTAGCTATTTTGGTCGCGCTCAGCTGTCCCTTTTATGTTCTCCCTGGGAATGTCTGCAGCCTGCCAAGTAATCCCCTTATATTTAAGGGGGGGAACATGAGGGCTTGAGGGCGTGAAAGGAGGGGACGACAGGTGGGGAGGTTTTCCTCACTGTGGCCAATCAGCAAACACACCTTTGCAGTGATGAGAAAAAAGAAAAAGCAGCAGCAGCAGGAAGTAAAAGGATATGATTCATCCACGATGAATGACTTTCATTAAAATAACGTCACACAGCAATAAAAACAAAGGCCGTTTAGCTGTTGACGAGTACTTCCTTTAACTTTTAGGATATTTTGGGGCTTTGAAGTATATTTTTAAATGTGCAAATTCAGGACATTATTATGGAGTTTGGAAATCCCCACACTTAAAATAAAACAAGGTTTTATCATTTCAGTTTTAAATTAAAATGTGTTCATTCTTTGATTCATTTCCTTGATTTTGACACCTTATGCATATGTTTAACTTCCCAATTAAATATTATCAATTAATTAAGTGTATGAGGAAGTATATCCAAAGATTGGTAATTTTTTGATTTAGAGAATTATGTAAAACTCTGCATTGACAAGACTAGATGAAAACATTTCTTCTGTCATATTTGTCCCGTGTGTAAAGTTGTATTTCTGTTGCAGACATGTATACAGTGCATACAGTAAATCCTTGATTTCCTGAGCAAGATCCTGCCGTTATCACATAACATAACACAAACTTTCAGAAGTGACATTAACATCTTCGCAGCTTATAAAAAGCCGGCAGGGCCGTGTACATACAGGGTAAGAGCTGCATCGATAGCTCCGGGTCTAAGATATAACATCGCAATGGAAATCACAAACCAAAAATAAAGTCAGAGTCTCTTCGCAGCGCCTTTCTGCAGATGGTGGTGGACAAAAACGAGGGTGGAGGGACAGTGTCCTGAGGTCCAACTAAGCATTTATGTCCTGAATGTCCTTATTAGTCCAAGTGGGACTGTGAACCTGGTGCACAGTCCCTCGGCTATCAGATTCATTAATTCCAAGACTCCTGGGTCTATTTCTGATCTCCTGTAAGGCGATAGGCTGTCTCGCCATTCTGTCTCCTTCACGTTCGCCATCAGTTCTTTGCTCACCATCCTCTCTCCCACCCTCTCTCTTTTTATCCCCATCCAAACTTGAAGCTGCGCCTAAATATAGGCTGGCCTGCAGAGGGGTATATAAACCCCTGGGAATATACGTATACCGCGGCTTCACACTAGTTTGTCTTTCTTGATCATCCAGACCTCCACCCACAGTGTTCCAAGATGGTGAGTACCAGGGCACTTGCATCTGTGCTCTCCTCATGGAAATATCAACATGGGATTGGAGCCAGGCCTATGGATTTACTCTTCCTTTTGTCTGTTTAAGCGTGAAATAGACATTCAAGATTGATCAGTAGGTTTTGGACATTTATTTTGTGGATATTTTTGGAATAGCTGGAACTTGTGGCGATGCTATAATTTGGTGTTTGGGTACCAATGAGATGTTACTAGTAGTTGAAGAAAGTTTTATTCATAAATTGCATGCCAAAACCATAGTTATTCAGGAATGAAGTGGAGATAATCATTAAAGAATAGAACTTCAGTAAGAAAAAGCTTTTTATCAAAGTTAATGTTTGCACTTGAACTTGCAAGATGTTCAGTTTCCAACCTGAGAGGCAGGACCCAACTTAGGACATCTAACACTAATCCGAAATAAATAAGTAGAAATATAATGCATCCCAATTTAAGGCTCGTAAAAGTGATTTTTATCAGTTCTATTTATAAGGGTTATTTTAATTTAACTAATTTAATTAAATTAATTAATTTAATTTAATTTTGATTTAATTTTACTAATTTTATTTTAATAAAAGGTATCAATGTTAGAGTTATTTGTAGATTTAAGCCCTTGTTTTTGTCTTTCAGGCACCAAAGAAGGCCAAGAGGAGGCAGGCAGCATCCGATGGCTCCTCCAATGTGTTCTCCATGTTTGAGCAGAGCCAGATTCAGGAGTACAAAGAGGTGAGGTAGTCTCAAAACGCAGTGACACATCGTGCTTTTTCTGCTCCACGAGCATCACTCGTATCCGAATCAGTCAAAGCTCAAAGAAGCTTGAAAAGGGTGTGCTATCAAAGTTAGAGCTCGCGTTAGCAGCTCTTGGATCCATTTTCAGAGCAGTTGCTGCTTGGCATGCCTCCCCGTCTCCCCTGACGGTTTAATAAGAACATCATTAGGAGCGGTGCTGAAATATTTGACGCCATCTGCAGCTCTCCATATTTTCGCTCACCTTTGACCTCTTGCTAAGCTGTTATTGAAACTGCTCTTTGAGGCTCTTCCTGAAGGCCGAGTCGAACAACTGGGCCGCTATATTTTAACGCAGGAACAAAAGACACTTAATATTCTCAAAAGTTATATGATAAAAAAAAAAAACAACATATAAACAGCATGAGGAGAAAGTATAAAAGTGCTGCACAAGTGTTATGTGGGAAGTTCATTAAGATCCAGTCCTGCTGTGGAGAGATTGGATAATGATGATGGCAGGATTTTGAGGGTGTTGTCATGGGATACGCACCCACAAACACTGCCAGCATTCCTCCTCCGATATGTGATACGAGCTCCTTGAGCGCCACTTAGGGAAAATATGACTTGATGATGATGATGACCTTAGCACACTGGGCAGATGGAAAGATACCAGCAGGAGGGTTTTATTTGTAGCCATCAGTAAACCGCAGCTTGTGAGAGAGAGAGAGAGTAAGAAAGTGAGAGGGTTGGGAGACAGTTCAAGTTCAAGTCCAAGAGGTTATCTTAAGTTTCATGCACGTATTGCAGACTAAATCAGACAGCTGTTCGCTGGTGATACTTTCCCAAATTAACTTGTAAGAAATGAGCGAGGGCCACACCCCTCCAGCCCCCCCTTCACACGCTCAAGCCCCATCGGTGGGCTTGAGCTCACTTTCTGGGAGCAGCGTTTTTTTTTTTTCTTACACGGTATCCCCTGAGGACATTTTTACGACGGAGTATTAAGGCCAAACTAAGACAAAAAAATATATATAGGAAATTACGAGAATAAAGTCATAATATAATGAGAATAAAGTAGTAAAATTACGAGAATAAAGTCATAATGTTGCAAGAATAAAGTCGTAATAGAATAAACTCGTAATATTATGAGAATAATGTCGTAATATTACGAGAATAAAGTCGTAACATTACGAGAATAAAGTCGTAATATTACGAGAATAAAGTCGTAACATTACGAGACTAAAGTCGTAATATTACGAGAATAAAGTCGTAGCATTACGAGAATAAAGTCGTAATTTATGAGAATAAAGTGGTAATTTATGAGACCTCTAACAGGAAGAGCAGTCTTCTCCCTATGTTAAAATGAGGAATATTGAGCATCTTGTGAAGTTATATTTATATATTTAGAATATATTTAATATTACGACTTTATTCTCGTAATGTTACGACTTTATTCTCGTAATGTTACGACTTTATTCTCAAAATATTACGACTTTATTCTCAAAATATTACGACTTTATTCTGGTAATATTGTGTCTTTATTCTCGTAATTTTACGACTTTATTCTCATATTATTATGACTTTATTCTCGTAATTTCCTTTTTTTTTTTTTAGTTTGGCCCTAATACTCCGTCGTACATTTGTACGTCACCGTGTCAAAGATAGTTTCCAGCTGCCGCTGTAAGAGACCAAAAGCTGACAGAGGTGTCCAAAAAAGTGGGGTGACGGCTTCTTCATGTCTGTCCACAAAGACCGATCCTGTCCCTCGTGCTTTTGTTTGAGTATTAAACCCGGCATTTCCACCCCCAGGCCTTCACAATCATTGACCAGAACAGAGACGGCATCATCAGCAAAGATGACCTGAGAGACGTCCTGGCTTCAATGGGTGAGTTCTGATGGGCCGGGTCTTCACCGGTGGGACGAGTGGGTTTGTATCCGGTGACTTCTTCTCACCTTGATTCAAATTCTTTGCTCTGTTCAGGCCAACTGAACGTGAAGAATGAGGAGCTGGATGCCATGATCAAGGAAGCCAGCGGCCCCATCAACTTCACCGTCTTCCTCACCATGTTCGGAGAGAAGCTGAAGGGTGGGCATTGCTCTCTTACTCATAGGCAGTACTGGCGTTGAGGGGGGATGAGGGGGGAAGGCATCCCCCCTGTAATAAAAACGGACCAAATCCTCCCCCCTGTAAAACTGCCATCCCCCCTTTCCATCCCTTATGTCATTTCATCAATGATTGTGGTTTTACTGCTATTTCATCATTTACAGTCATCACCAGACAAATAACACCAGAAAAATAACTTATTTGACCATTTTCACCCTGTTTCAAGTAAATTTTCACTTGAAATAAGTAGGAAAATCTGCCAGTGGGACAAGATTTATCTTCTCATTACAAGCAACTGGCAGATTTTTCTACTTATTTTAAGTGAAAACAGGAGAAAATTGTTGTTTTTTCCAGTGATGAGTCTTGTTTTAAGTGTAATGAGATTTTTTTTTACTAAAATGAGACATTTTAACTAGAAATAAGACTAATATTCTTGTTAAGATTTTGAGTTTTTGCCGTGATCCATTTTACTTATCCTGTGAAGGACAGAGTCATATTGATAAGTTCAGAAAACCGTTTTTTATTTTTGTGTTTTAATGTATTTGATGTAAGCCCAGTGGATATTTAATGCTTACAGAAGGCTGCATTTAACTGCTGCTATGTCATTCCTGCAGTATTTCTGCAGGTGTTTTGGTCAGTGCTATTATTTGTAATATATTATATTATTTGTAATCAGCACAAATTATCTTTCCCCATATAATAAAATCCACCATCCCCCCTGATTTTTTTGTACAACTCGAGTACTGCTCATAGATGTGTTCTTTTATCATTTATATCTTTCTTTTTTCTTTTATATAAGTGCACTCATCCAAGAACTTGGGCAGATTTTTGAAAAAATGATGAAGCAGCTGGAGATAAAATACTGCTTCGGTTTTTTAAAACCCTCCACTTTCTCCTTCCCTTGTCAGGTGCTGACCCCGAGGACGTCATCGTCTCTGCCTTCAAAGTCCTGGACCCTGAGGGTACTGGAAGCATCAAGCAGGAATTGTGAGGATTAAAAAAAAAAAAAAATATGAGTTTACTTTCAAATATAATGGATGAATTTATAATCCCCTGAATGTTTCTTTGTCTAATGCAGCCTCCAGGAGCTCCTGACCACTCAGTGCGACAGGTTCACCCCAGAGGAGGTAAAATAAATCACCAAATCGTTCTTTTTGGTTGTTAGAGATCAATATATTCATGAAGGAAAGGAGGGAAAACTAAAACGAAGAAAGCATGGGCTCAGATTCCCAGAATTCATAGTGAAAATAAATAAGTTTAATGCTGTTTTTGGCTGGTTTTATCCTCAAGAAAGTCAATAAAGCCCAAAATATGTACATTCGATGCTAAAAAAACAACTGCAGGTTAATTTTTATATTTTGAGAAAATTCTTAGACGTCAAAAACGTATAAATTCCCCTCTCTGTTTCTTTCCATCAGATCAAGAACATGTGGTCCGCCTTCCCCCCCGATGTGGCCGGCAATGTAGACTACAAGAATATCTGCTACGTCATCACACACGGAGAGGAGAAGGAGGAGTAAAGAGAAATCTAGAAGACAAGAAAGACAGCTATCCCTTTGCTTTCTGCCTTACCTTACCTTTTCTTTCCTCCTCTTCCTCCCCCTTACCTGCTCTGGAAACCCGTGTGCTCAGCCACTCATGTTCAAACCAAAGGACTTGTCACAATGACACGTGAGGTGGTTGATGCCCATGACATGTCTATGTTTGCTTATGGGGAATAGAGATGATTTTCAATAAAATGATGCTGCAAAATAATTTGCAAACTCCAACAACTTCTCTTTCCTTCCTCTTCACCTCTTTCTGGCCTGCCGCTTAATCCTCTGAGGGGTTTGTGTGAATGAAACATTATCCCTGGGCCTCCCTCAGTATCTGGGGGGGTTTACCGGGGCGTCACCAACCACGAGGGCCTCATTCCAAATTTTGAAGACGTCCTCTTGGGTAGAGGAAGTGAGAAGAGGCAGAGCATCCTCAGATAACAAAAAGGAAAGAAAAAGAAAGTTGCACCAAGAAAGTTAGGGCAGCTTTCTTTTTCTTTCCTTTTTTTTTGAAAAGTGAAAACAGAAGAAGCGGAAGGAGAGGATGGAGAAAGGGACGAAAGAAACCATTCAAGTCTTCGATTTCTTTTCCCTCCATTCCTTCCAGCTTCTAGTAAATCACCTTTTTTTCCATAAGCTGTCTCACATCCAGCAACTTATCCTTAAATTTTCTCTGTAACGAATAAAAGGGACAAAATGTGAATAAAATCACTATCCTTTTGTATAATAGTGTCAATTCCGTGATTGTCTGAGACCTATACACACATCTGCTGACATCTGGTGGAGCTTTTTTACACCTGTATATTCAGGTGAAGGAACATTTGTACACTTAAATCCTTGGAAGAAAGGATATATGTTATAAAATAATATACATTACATTTAAACAAAAGTGGTTCACACTTTACCTGCATTTTCCGTCACAAGAAAAAGACTGCTTTTTCAAATTCCAGCAGAGGTTTTAGGGTCTGTTTTCTCCAGGATCTCCACTCCTACAGTCAAAAAACATGTGCATCAGGTTAATTGGTGATTTTAAATTGCCAATTAACTGGTGATTGTAAATATCTAGGCTTTTCAGGATGGTTTTTTTTTTGCTGTATCTATCATAACTTTCAGACTTAGACCTGGTCATCCTCTGAAATTATGTCATCACCCCCGGGCCTACTCGCTTCTTTTACCATTTATGATTTTTATCTCCCTTCGTTTGTAACCCTTATCATGAGATCTCATATAATTAACTGAGGACATATTAGAGTTTTCTATTCACCTTGTTGGTGCTGGGATATTTTTTTATTTTTTAGCAAGCCATTCCAATTTCCTTCAGCCAAACTCTTACACTTTAGTGAAAAACTTTGACTTCTTCTTTTGCTGATATGTGATTCATTGGTGGGATTGCTGGGCAAGTGCAATCCCACTTTAAATATTGTCAGAAAAAATAATAAGTATTTTCTTTAACCTGCTCAGAAGAGAGAATCTTTCCTCAACAGGTCTCAATTTATTTAATCAAAACTCAGGAAAAATGTGTCCTCTCTTAAGTCTCTTATACTCTTCGAGGTGAAGACATTTAATGTGGAGCTATGGTTTCTTTTTAGCTTTAACTCAAGACTAGGTTTTAGTGCAATTTCACTCACATACAATGTGGCACTTCACCTCACCATGGAAACCCCTGATGCTCAGAACTCGTCACCATGGAAACCCCTAGCTGCCACTCGTATTTCATCACCATGGAAACCTCTGACTCCCAGTCAGAATTCACAGTTGATCAACAGTTTCTCAGTTATATGGTATATTTACACTTTTTTTTTTAAGTTTTGTGCAGACTTTTAAGCAGTATAAGCTATACGACCAGCATTAGCAGAAATCCAACCCAAATGTCTCCAGGATTAATTGCTTAATCTAGTTTCTTTTTATATGAATTGTGTAATTAATGGACAATATTTGGTTTAATTACATGTTTAGTTGTTATAACCTCTTTTTTCCTTCTTTTTCACATGTGCCTCAGATTTTAGACGAAACTCTTGCTACAACCCATGTTGAGTTATTTGGGAGAAGTTTTAAGATCTTTGCATTGTAACAGCAGCTTTCTCATTCGCTCATTAGGATCTACAAGAAGCTGATTTAGATGCAACTTTTTTTGTCCTTTTATTTGACCTGGTGGATAAAATACATTTATTGCATCCATGTATTTTTTGTCTCAATATAAAACAGCTGAAGAAACTCACAAACTGGTGATTTTAGGTGGTATTACAATGCCAAATTAACTAAATAAATTGCAAAAACATGTCTTTATAGTAGCAACAGCTAACCTCTCCCTGTTAAAGAAGAATTTAGCCATAACTTTATTGTGATTTTCCAGGCATATGACAAGTCGTATGGTGTCACATGAGCAGCCAAAACTGAACTCTAAAACAAACAAAAAAAACCCACACAGAGACCATAATGATTTAATATATTATGGTTTATTATTCATCACAATTGTCATTATTGTCATTAATTATAAATACAACAGTTGTCGATCTGAAGGAATGAATTTATTTAGCTATGATTCTATTTCACTTCCGCCAGAGTGAGAGTGACATGTAAACTTAAAGACACAAAAGACATAACGGCATGGCAACAACAGCTGAGACACGTTTTTATTGAATCAGTGGAGTCCTTCCCAATCAAGTGTAGTAACTTCAGCATTAATGAGGAGACGCACATAAGACAGGAAGATGGAAGTGGGTCGTTTATGTTGTTGTCGTTTGAATTCATCCTCAATGTTGCAGAGCTGAGTCTAGAATCGACAGCTTGTGTCAGATTCTTTTGATCGTCTCCAGTTCTTCCAATGAAAAGGCTTTGATCAAGATGTGAGCAGTGAGGAGGTATTGCTCATTAAATATCGGCCCGCTGAGGAAAAAAAAACACCTACTTGAAGCACTGGTTTTCGGTTTCCCACCGCGATCAAATCAGTGCCGCCGCCACCACATGCACCATGGTCATAATGGAAGACGGTTTGCATAGATGCATTTGGAGTTACCCGCACAAACCCAGCACCGGTCTGTGCCTTCATCAGCGTCCAAATAGAGTAGGGACCGTGTGTGACATTTATATTACTATGCAAGTGGAAAAACAATGACTACAGAGGACATGTTACGCAAATTTCCTCTAATTGTAAACTACGAAACGGTACAGTTAAAAAGCATCATTGTGTTTATGCCACCAAATGGTTTCGAACTAACTGACCAGCACTTCTCATAGTATACTGACGGGGTTCGGTGCCATTTCATGTAGGCATAAATATGTTACAGTACAGAAACACTGAGTGTAAATAGATTAGGGAGTTAGTTCATAAGCCATTATGAATGTTACAACACAACTTTGTGGGACGGACGTACTAAAGAATTTCAATTAAAGAGAGATTCAAAGTTCATAAATCACCTCTTAGTATATTATACAGTTCAGACCTTTTTCCTCCCAATGGTCCTGCCCGGATCACTGATCTAAATGTTCTGTTGGAGGTCCTTTTTTTTATTATTTTCCCACTCAACTTCTATTTAATACTGCACTTTGATAAACTGGAGACTCGTGAACCTAATGCAACCAAACCAACAATGACAGTAGACCCTAAAAAAAAAAAAAAGTGAAAACATGCATTAAGTTTGTCGTGTAAAAGCAGAGGACTCTTCACATGCCAAGGAAAGAAAAGAAAAAGAAAGGAAATAAATCCTCCTGCAACTACACTTTGTAGTCAGCCTTCATTCCAGTCACCAGGTGTTTGTTCCTCAAATAGAAAAATAGTAAAATTGAAAATAATTAATAATATACTATGTTGATTAAATTAACCACTTTGTACATACTGTACATACATCATAGCCCACGGGTCAAAGACCAGAGATTAATGCTACATTGGCACACCTGGCAGCTCCAGTCAAGTGGCTTCTGATACAGGTAGGTCCTCAAGGCAGAGATTTCAAACTGTTGAGACCAGTTTCTCCAAGACACCACGCACACGGAGTCATCAAGTTCTGTGGTGCTTCGTGATGAAATCATAAGTGCAAAAACACATCCTTCGTTAGTTTAAGATACTTCAAATCACATTCCAATAGGTACAGGAACTGTTAATCAACTTCTGACTGAAATTTGGCGGAGTTCAAACGCACACGCTATTTTACCCAATTAAATCTAAATCAATGCCAGTTTTTACAGGACATTTGGTCTGCTTGACATTTTGCACATCTATTGCACGTGCATTTTTTTCAAACAAGCAGTTTTCTTGTGAATTATGTGACGACTTCTTTGTTTTGTCCTTTTCTGCAAAATTCAGTTTCAGATACAATAAATATGGATCCAAGCCTGAAATAAAAGAAAATAACACTATACATGTTCCCCTTATTTTGTTAGGAGGGGGGAAAAATAAGTCTATTTGTACTCGTCCCTCTTTCCAACTGCAACCGGCCTCAGATCGATTCCGATCGTGGAATAAAGTCATTGTTTGGAGAGAAAGAAAAGAGATGCAATTTTTGTTTGATCGGAGACAGAAAGCAGGCAGAGGGAGAGCACATACGACATTAACACTTTTCACTATACTACTAAGGCACACACTCACTCACAACACTTAACAAGACAATAAATACATCCTGAACAAGACAAATAGCATTTCTGCTTTCAGTGCCTGCATTTGAGATGACTTCAAGGGGTTTTTGCTTAGTATTTTTTTCCCAGGATATCCAGATAGCCTGTCCAAGGATAAGACTCGACAGGAGGGATGGAGTGTGAACAAATTCCTATGAACTGTAGCTATACTTTTAAATAATTAACGTGATCTATGGCACTATTTCTGAAAATATTCACTTCAACAATCCCTTGCAATCTCTAGCAGTTTCCATCAATCTTATCAAAATAACATTAATTAAAAAAAAAAAAAAAATGAAATAATTCAAACTAAAAGAAAATGACTGTAAATTTCTGAAAGAAAACAAAAGTTCAGGTTCACAGCCTGTGCTCCAGTTGAAGAAGGATGTTTATCCCATGTCAATAAAACTCAGTGAAAAATAAAGCATTAAGCAGGAAGCGAAATGCCCCTCTTGGTGCTATTAAAACCATGAATCCAGTCGTCTCCTCCGTAGTCCTTGAACTGCATTAAGTGGATTGATGCGTGATACAGGAAGCCATCCCATTTTTTGTATTAATTATTCCTTCTGTTCTTTAGGTCTTTTGTCCTTTGACCTCTTTTTATTTTTTGTTCAGCCTCCCTTTTCATTATCCTGATAAAAGGGGTGAAAGCTAGGCCGAATCCTTCGCTGCTGTCGCTCCGTTTTTGTCCTCTGCGTCTCCGCCCACTTTTTCCTTTTTCTTCCCCCCTTTCTTCTTGTCTTTTTCTAGCCTCTCCTTCTCTTTCTTAAGCCTCTCCTTTTCAGCCCGCTCCTTCTCCTTCTTTTCCTTCAGTTTTTTCTTCTCATCCTCCTTTTCTTTCTTCTTATCGTCTTTGCTCTTCTTCTTCTTCTTTCCTTCCTCCTCCGCAGCCCCGGCGTCGGCCGTCGTCGGCGTCGCCTCCCTCTGCGCGTCCGGGCACGGCTGCAGGGGGGAATTGTTTGCGGTGGGAGAGGGGAGGGTAGGGGTGATTTGCTCGGAGACGGTCTTGCCCGAGGGGGCCAGAGTGTTGGGCGGGACAGTGCTTTGGGCGGGTGCCGGAGACGCAGGACGGCCCTGTGCCGCGGTTCCCCCCGCAGCTCGACTCGGGCCTTGGGAAGACCCGGCTGCATCGCCGACCAGAGGACTCTGAACGTGGGAGGCTGCCGCCCTCTGACCTGCCGTCGGAGGCATCGGAGGTTTATGACTCGGGCCTCGGCTCGGGCTCGACACGGCTGCGGGTGGAGAACGCGGCGGCAGCGCCTCCATTCCCGAAGGCCCAGAGAAAGACATTTTTTTATTGTGGGACTGGAAAGGAGCTTTAGACTTGCGGAAACCAGGCAGCGAGAGGAGGCTGGAGGAGGCCCGGAGGGGTCCTGGAGGCGGGATGGAGCTCCCGAGGAAAGACAGGCTCCCACCGGAGCTGATGGAGGAGGCACGCCGCTTATACTCGTAGATGGCTCTGGTACCGTGGAGGCGACGGACGGGCTGGTGCGTCAGCTCCCCTCGCGACTCCCTCCATTTCCTCACCTGAACGCTACATTCCCTCTCAATGAGTGCCTCGGTCACCGGGAGCGTAATGATCTGGAAAACCAGCACGTAAGACAAGAACGAGATAGACAGAGGAAGTAGAGAGTGGTTGGCCAGGCACTGCATGAAAAAGTGACTCATAACTCGTGTCTATGAGTAAAAACAGAAGCATTATCTGGAGAATGGGTGCATTTAAGACAGGGGTGTCAAACTCATTTTGCTTGGCGGGCCGGATTTGACCAATTTTTTTCTCGCGGGCCGCACGCTCAAAATAACAAAAACGGTGCGAAAATTATTTTTTCTAATTCTTTTTTTTTTACTATTGTTATCTAATCCAATATCAGTTTAGTTAATTTTAAAGGAAATATGCACTTTGTTTACACTCTAATTATGTAAAATATATTTCTTCAGGATCTTTTCTTGAAATTTCTCAGGTTTTTTTTCAAATTATGTAAGATACTTTTAATATAATTTTACAAAGATAAACAGAAATAAGTATGTTTTTTTTATATTTAACTTTTTTTGATAGGTAATTTAATTAAAAGCAAATTCTTTCTTATTACATCCGAGAGTGTTTCTTTGTGATTTAGAGATTTTTCCAGTACAATTAAGTGTATTTATTTTTAAAAATTGGCGCAGATATTTACGCCAGAGTGCCGAAAAAGTCAGCACTTCTTTTTTAACTGTTTTACTTTGTCACTATCCTCGTATTCAAAACTGAAATTCTCTGAATAAATATGTTCTATCATCTTTTTTAGCAGTGATATTTTTCCTGCGAAAATATATAATAGTAGTCAGTTAATAAAATAACGACCGTCTACAAAGAAATAAAATCGGCAAATGCATTCTACAAAACAAAAACAATGTCGAAAACTGCTCTCTTTGTGGAATAACGATGGATTTGTAAAAGAAATATATTATCGGATATGCTGCGATTCATTGCAATTATTTATGCCTTCCTTTTTAGTAAATTAACATTTCGTTTTTTTGCATTGGAAACTTCTTGCGGGCCGCATGAAAACCTCTCTCGGGCCGCACATTTGACACCCCTGCTTTAAGAGACGGAGAGACCCACCTCCTGTACTAATATGTCCTCTCGAATTAGGTCGGGTGCGATGTTTCTTAGACGTTCCATGGTCTCGTACATGCCCTGTAGTTCCCGCAGCTTATCCACTGATCCAAGCATCTGTTTTAGCAGCACCAGACCGACACGAAACACGATCTTAACTCCTGCAAACAGAGAGCTGCGTTCAAGTTTCCGTCAAACCGCAAAAGGAAAAATAACAACCAGATTCAGAGTTATACCTTCACAAAAAAACATGTCCCATACGCGCAGCACGGAGGACCACGGCAACGTGCGGGAGAAGATGCACATGAACCACTCGGTCATGTACAGAATTGGATCAATCTTGAACTTCTTAAGATGCCGGTATGCCATCGGACACGTGCGCCGAAGCAGAGAGAAGAAGATCTCGCCATCCAGCTGTATCGCTTCCTGGAAGAGAAAGATGGTTCATCAGCAAAGATGAGAAACCATCAGGACAAGCACTGAGACTGTTCAGACACTCACCAGTCCAGCGCTGTAGTAGCCCGGGAGATACTTCTCACATATCTGGACAAGGCACCAAAAAGCTTGCTGCAGAACAGAACCAAATCACAACGACCATCCGTTAATTAAATCACAGTGCTGCTTCTTTCTGTTTCGCGCCGAGCAAATGTGAAAAATCCTTCTTTCAAGTGCAGGATTATGCAAGAACTCAACAGTTTCATAATCCAGTGTTACCGACAGAGCAAGTTGACGATGATGTAATCATATTATTCATAGACAAAAAATGGAAACGAAGAAGTGCGATCTTGTGAAAGTTAAGAGGAAAAATAACTCCAAATAAGTCCTTTTGTTAAACTCACATCTGCCGTGATTTGAAATCACAAGAACACTTTAAAGGGGACCTATCATGGCATCAAATCCCTATTTTAAACAGGCTTTGAATGTCTTAAAAACAAACTTTTGATTGTTTTTGCTAAATAAATTAGAAGTTCAGCCTCTAAACCATGTCTTTATCATCCTATGAGGGATTCTGAGTGGGCGGGGCTATGATAATGAGGCTCTGTGCTGATTGGCTGCCTGAATGACGCGATACACCGCTACGAAAAAATGGCGGAAGCTCCGGCCGGCGGAGTTACACCGTGTCCTAACTGCATGCGATGCGAGCGAGTGTCAGCGACAAAATCAATTCCATCCATCCATTTGCTTTATTTTCTATTGGACTGTCCTAACTGTCCGCAGCGACGCGGTGCGCCGTTTTGAGCTGAAAATTTGTCGGACGCCCTGCTTCTATTTTCTTCCCGGCTGATCCAGTTAGTTAAAATGAGAAGTTATCTCTATGATTCCTCCTCATTTCACTACAAAAACCTCAATAAAGTGGCAGCTGCTGGAGGGAGATGGACAGAGAGTGTCCGATGTCACGCAGTGCGACGCGATAGTCGGACGTTCGCATGCAGTTATGACATGGTGTTTAGTTGTGGGCGTGGTTTGCATTTTGGTTACGTAACGAAAGGGAGCAGAATCTTAACGGCTCGTAGATCCACATCACACTGGACGGCTCATCCGGGCGGCTGTACAGACACTGCAGAATTTGGTTTCTTTCCTCCTTCTCTGAGTTGGCAGGTTGAGGGGAGACCACTTTATATATGTTAAAGCAAGAAAAAACCTGTTTTTGATAATAGGTCCCCTTTAACTAGATAAACACTCAGCAAGTGTAGTGAGGTCAGAGGACTGAAGCCACACCCGATACCCAGAAGACGCTTTACCAATGATCAGTCATCCTGCTCCACATTAAAAAGCAAGAAACTCCCATTTAAATAAGGATGAAAAAGTAAAGTCTCAGCTTTGTTCTGCTTTTTTACTCCCTTTTATCATGCAGTGTCAGATAAGTAGAGACAGGAGGCCACGACTGAATCAACACATACTCATGGGAACCTCTCACCTCAGCAGGCATGTGCATGAGCAGTACAGCCGCCACCGGCGCCTGGGCCTGGCAGTAGCCCTCATCCGGCCGGTAGATGGTGTAGGCCTTCAAGATTCGGTACAGATCCTGTTGTCTGCATGAACAATGACAATCACCAAGTGGTCAACAGGGTGAATTTTGGTGTAAACACTCCCCATCCAAACTAATCCATCTAATTCTCTGCATCTTTTTCCCTATTATGCTTTATCAATAACAGTTTTCTTCTCCACACACATCTCTGCCCCGTTTTATGTAGTTTAATGTGTTGTTATGCATATCCATCAGTAAATTATGTTTAGTTTGGTATAGTGTACACACATTTATTGCACAAATCCATCCGTATGTCATGTTGATGGAATAAACCCACTGCCTTTATCTCCACATATTTTTTACATACAACCTGCACTTGCTGCTTATTGTACTTCTGATTAGATCCTACGCTGCGTTTCATTGCTCTGTACTGTACAAGTGCAATAACAGAGTTTAATCTAATGCAATCTGATACATTTTCAAGTAGAGGATGTTTGCTTTAAGTGTTAAGAGTGCAGGTGAGGTGTTTCTTATAGACTCAGATTACACTTGTAGATGTCCTGTGGCCATGGCCTGCATCCTCTACAGAAGTCGATTATTAGGTATCGTGGTACTAGGTACTACTTGCCCCAAGTATTAAACATTGAGTAGTTTGCACCTTCAAGTGTCATGTTTTTATTTTTAATGCATATTTAATAAGGAAAATAAAAACAAAAACAGTGCAGATAATTTTACCCATGACCACCACGAGCAGCAAACATTTCATGAAAGGGGAACTGCCGGTGAAGATCCTTTTCTATGATGTCCAGCCATTTAGCTTCACCTGGCTCCCGCTCTAGTTCCTGCATGAAAAAAATAAAATAAAAAAATATATATATATAAAAAAATTACTTTCAATTCATTATTGTGGCCATTAAAGTAAATTACAATACGAAGACCTCTTAAAAAAAAATTAAAAAAAATCTGACTTAATGGAAAAAAACTCAAAACAAAATGCAAATGATAAACGATCTGTCATGTAACAGACATAAGAGTACATAAACTGCTGAGTGCCACGCTGGGCAAGGCCAGACCATCCTGTTTGGGACAAAGATGCAGGCCCCTTACAGGCAGGATTACCATTCCTGATAAGAGGCTTACAGCTCTCTTGGTCTGCGCCTGCGCCCCTTCAGCACCCCTGGAGCTGAAATTGCCCTGTTCAGTAGAACCCACTTACAGCCAGTTACTCAGTCAAAACATTACAGCTCATTCTTTACTCTTCAAGGACCTCATTTAAAGGAAGAAAAATAAAATAAAATCTTTTTTTTCCATTGTTTGACTATGAAAATCCAAGACTACCTTTTTTTCTTAAAAAAAAATAATTAAGAAATAATTAAAGAATAAATAAAAAAACAATTCCCACATCAAATTTCCCAGGGTTGGCCTCCAGGAGCTCTTGGCTGTTGGAGAGCAGCTGCCAGGCTCTGGCCCTGAGAGAGGATGGGACTCCCTTCCTGCAGCGCAGCTTCACCTGAGGTAGACACACATTAACCATCATTTTCTGCCAGGTATGACCAATGTATATTGATCTAGGGCACACTGAAACGTTGCCATTCACTTACAGTTCTCATTCATAATCACTCACAAATCCTAACAGAGTGTTGGCATGCATACCTTCTGGAAACGATGTTTGATCCACTTATCCCAGTGGGTGAACATATCAAGCCATTTCAGTTCCCTCTGCCTAGCAACTTCAACTCGAAGTTCCTTTTCGCTGAAATAGTGAGTAATAAAAAGATGACCCCATCACTGACAGAAAAGGGAAGTTGCTTTTCCTCTTCTCATAATCCTAAATTACGGCTAGATATCTGTTATTCTAGTGACATGAAAGTATTACTACACTTTCTGTGTTTCCACAACATTATGCTGAATTCCTCAATTACACAACAACCACAAAAAAAAGGGTGATCAGAATGCCCCGCCATTACTAACAGTACATCGGTAAAAGTTTAATTATTAGTGGAAGTGCAATTAGCCTATCTGATAAACGGAAGCAAATCTGACAAAAAGAGAAGAGGGCAGTTGGGTGTGGGGAGGGTGATGCCACAGACGCACAAAGTCAGTACATATTGAGTCACAAAAGCGCTCTCAGCATTATCTGAGTCAGACCAAGGGGAGATAAAGGACAGACAGATATGTTTAGTGCAGCAGAGAAAAAGAGGAATACAATAATGAGAGGCTCAGACTAAATAAAGAAGATGGGTAAGACAAAAAAAAGGAGGATCTCTCTGGGTCAAATAGGCCAACTTTTTAAAAGGAAGGTGGCTGAGCAGGATGTACATTTATCTGTAAAAATCCATGTATGTGGCCTTGATTGTATATCATATTACAAACATTCTGGATGGAAAAATCACAATAAAAACAAATATCTTTGTTTCACTTACACACGCTCACACCCACTCTGTAAATGTGTTTAAGAATATTGTAAATCTTGATGCTTAACGTTATAAAAATTAGTCAGTTGTACGGATTTGAAAAATAGCAGGGCGAGTGAATGATTAACACAAGTCTGATTGCTCACCTTGCTTCGCTATACTGATTCCCACCCAAGAAGCCGTATTTATCAGTGCGCCTGATGGTCAGGCCGTTGATCTCAGAGTCGGAGCCCACGGAGCTGCCGTCTTCTCCCAGTCCAGACAGGGACTCCAACGTTCCAGACATCAGGCTGGCGGATTCTAGATAGCTGAGGTTGTCAGGGGCGGCCCGCCGGCTGGGGTTCGGTAGGGGGATGCATGGCTCGTGAATCAGCGGGACAGGAGGGCTAGCGGGCCCAGCTCTGGTGGGGGTTTCGGGAAGTTCTTCTTTTGTGGCCTCACTGGCAACGTCTGGTTTCGGGGGAAGAGGAGGAGGAGAAGGGTCGCTTTCAGGTTTTTGTGCTTGCGGGAGAGACGGAGGTTTCTCCTCATCGATTGTTGATGTTGCTGCAGAAGCAGGTGTAGCACTTGAATCCCCCTCCGATGGTTCTCCATCGTCCAGGACAGGGTTTGGGTTTTTAGTGACATGCACGCTGGGGTACAGATTTGGGCCGGGATTAAGATCAGAAGGGGATACCTGTAGCTCTTTCCTCAGAGCTGAAGGCTCGCTCGCCAGCTCTGACGTTTCAGTTTCAGTATCAGTATTCAAGAGCTCCACAGCAGCTGGGCCACTGGTCATTGTCTCCTGTTTATTCACAAGAGATCCAGCCTCCGTTTCCTTCCTCGTCGATTCCTCTCTTTGTGGAACAGACTCATTTAGCGACGATGCGAGAGCAGTCTCCGCAATGAACTCTGCAGGACTTGTGGGCAGGTGGGGGGTCAAGGGGGAACCCCCCGAGAGTGTTGCAGGAGTGCTTCCAGACAAAGCTTTGTCATTGTAAAGGGAAGACTTGGGTATGGGCATTTCCTGCACAGCCTGGGGAACGGGGTTGCTTGAAGCAGGGAGTACTGACGAAGACGAACTGATGGATGGAGCTGCATGATGATCACCCAATGAAGGTGGCGATGGGGAAAAAGTAGACAGCTCAGCCATGGCTCTACCCTGATCTCTCCTTGGAAAATAGAGAGAAAATAAAGGTGAGTTTTCTTTATCAATCAAACTAGTATTCATTCAATCACAAGTGCAGTATTTGGGGAAAAATGAAAAGTTTCCATCATTTCCCTAGATCATAAACAGAGGTCCCAATAACAGTTTTTTTGCTGATTCCAATTACCTCAAAGGTTGATTTTGAAAAAATTACATTAAAATCATCAGCAATAAGAGATAACAGGAGCTGCAGGATGAATACTCTACTGGCTTTAGCTTTTTTAGCCTCTTAACATGTCTTAGCTTCATAACAGTGAGTATGCCCAGCAAGGTGACGTTGTTTTGATTGACAGATTCGGTTCATTATTTGAAATGTTTTGGTTGTTGTTAACCCCAATTTATATATGTTTTGCCTTGTAGGCTGCCAAAAACTCCTCCTGCGTAACTGTTTTCATGATGATGCAGGAGGGGAAAGGGATTTATCAGTATTCCGATTTTTCAAGGTTGTGCATATAATGTGCCCATAAAAAAAAACACCACCAAAACAAACAAATAAATAAAATAAAAATAATATCAGTCAGACCAGAATGACCAATATCAGCAGCCAATATTGGCCACTACCAATTAGAATTGGTCAGATGTTCCATGTTCTGGGTCTCTGGAAAGCGTCTAGAGACAACATCTCTTGTATTAGACGCTATATAAATAAAATTGAATTGAATTGAATTGAATTAGATGAGAATCCTCTGATCCCAATTACCACCTGGTTGATCGGTGAATCACTAAATAAAATAAAATAAAATAAAGAGGTGACATAAGCAGATATCCTTCAACATCCAACAACCACAGTGATTTGAAAGGGTAATTTTTCACTAAAAGAAATAGTCAAAATGACTCATAAATAGAATTTGATATTTCCTATAAAACAGCAAAAAAAAAGCACATACAAGTCCTGAACTGCGTCTGAAGTTTGTTGAGATGCCCATTTATTTCTTTGCTACTATAAACCTCTTATTGAACTGAATGATGACATCTTTTAACAGATGCCTCTAACCATGATTCATCTTCCTCATGCAATCATGCGATTAAGTGACAAATACACCTTTCTATAAGACAAAAGACTTAATGAGAGATTACATAAAAATCAAAGTAATCTAACACCCAAACAGTG
Source organism: Cololabis saira (assembly GCF_033807715.1). NCBI lineage: Eukaryota > Metazoa > Chordata > Actinopteri > Beloniformes > Belonidae > Cololabis > Cololabis saira. The sequence continues at coordinate 9,062,045 of NC_084607.1, forward strand.
TCAGTCAATTTGACATTTTTATGGGTGAAAAACTGCCCTTTCAAATCACTGAAGGGTGTTGGATCGTGAAGGATATTTGCCTATTTCACCTAACAAGCATTAATCATGCGATTAAGTGACAAATACCCCTTTCTATAGTTTTCTATAAGACAAAAGACTTAATGAAAGATTACATAAAAATCAAAGTCAACAACCACTTGGGAGTTTTATTTCTATCATCTAACAAAAGTGACCAGCCAGCCAGAGTACCAGGTGTAATAAAATAGACCGCGGTTGAATTGGTTTGATATTGGATATTGGATATTGGACATTAACACCCATAAAACTTGTGATACATACCACTGATTTTGGTCAAACCACTTGTGATGTGTTCATGGTCATCTCTAGATTATATATCACAAAACAGTAATTATTAAAAAAATCTTAAAAAAAAAAAATCATATATATGGGCTGATTTAAAAATCATATTATGGGCTGATTTAATGTGGTTTAATGAATTCAACACCCATAAAACTTGTGATACATACCACTGATTTTGGTCATATTGCTTGTGATGTGTTCATGGTCATCTAGACTATATATCACAAGAGAGT